>NW_019229430.1:58347-61182 GCF_002742605.1 Olea europaea var. sylvestris
CTTCAATTGTGAGGAAGTAACTCCTTTTATCGCGTAAGTTGTTATAATTACATTTATTATATATATTGAATTGTATGATTGCTTAGTTGCATTTACAATTTATCATGTCACATGTAGGATGTTTGATAAACATATGAGAATGTTGCATCCCCAAATATCTGATGCACAATTTGATGGTTTACAAGAAGAAAATATTCCGTGTTGGTTAAAGGAATATATAAGTGTTGTAAGTAATGTCTCAATTAACCCGGAAAAGTATGTTTGTAAAATGAGTTGTAATACATATTGTTTCTTTTTGTTCAGGTTTTGAATGATCATGATGAAGTTGATAATTGCATAAAGGCATTGGCTATGGGTCCCTCTCGTAGAGTAAATTATTATAATGGATATTTTGTCAATGGTTTTAAGTTTCACACTTTAGATTATGGTTCCCACAAAACAACAATGAATAGTGGAGTGTCAGTATTAGGAAGTTGTCATAATGACTATGAGCGTGACTACTATGGTATGCTAACTGAAAAATTGGAATTGGATTATTTAGGAGATGTTGAAAACAAGGTAACCTTATTCAAGTGTGATTGGTTTGACATCAATGGTGGCGTTAGAGTCCATCGACAATTGGGTCTTGTTGAGCTTAATCATAAGAAGAAATTACAAACAAATGATGTGTTTATACTTGCTCAACAAGTATATTACACTTGTTTTCCAACGAATGCTAGAGATAGACTTGATTGGTGGACGATTGTGAAAACAAAAGCAAGAAATGTTCCCAACATACAAGGAATCATATCGAAGAATGAAGAGTGTAATGTGTGGGTGTAACTTGCATTCCAAGAGGATCAACAATCATGGACCCAGAAACCTGTTCGAATAAATTCAGAATTTGAAAGCCAAAATTTAGTTCGTACTGATGTTAGAACTAAAGAAGTGGATGTGGCTGAATCTAGGATCTTTAATGTAGATTCTGAAAGGATTGTTGTAGAAGAAAATACACAACTACAGGACACTGACAATAGTGATGGTTTCACAAGTGCATGTGAAGGCTAAAGAAAATAGTACTACTGTTAATCTTTTCATTTTTAGTTCATGTTTTTACTTTATTGTTCTTATCATTGTTAATATTTTTGGTTGGCTGATTGTAGGAAACATTTGACGTGTTTATAGAGAAGGGAGTAATGGCCAGGCTAGACAAGAAGCTAGGTGATGTTTTGATTCAAGAGACAGGGTACTAGTGTATGCAAACTCAACTTCTAGTGAATGTGCCACTTCTTAATTTGGCAGGTGGGTTTATATATCAATGTTCAACAGATTTGACCCTTAACATCCGTGGGGAGAAAATCAGTATACCACAAGTAGTAAGAAAAAAGTGAGGAAGAAAAGCTAATTACTGAAAGATATTACATTAGTTTGGTAATTGGGTTCATAATCGGACTTTTGGGAGTAATCGGAACGTTACATATGTACTAACAGTATTTAACAAAATTATGTTTCCTTGTCTTTGTCAACTTCTAGTTTGCCAATTGATGGTGAAGTATGTCAATTTTGTGCCTAATTGTAGAGAATTTTCTATATAGATTTATGGTCAAATAACTCACTTGAACATATTTCAATAATGATCTACGATGCAATTAATTCAACAAATCTAGAAATGAAAACTTTGAAAATAACGACCATTAGCTTATAGAGGAAATAAGACACTTCAAATGAAGTGAATGCTACAAGTTTCTTGAAATATCCCCAAAATAAAGAAAGATGCAACTACTTAGGTCCCCGAATTCTTCTTTATTTCCTTCCATGCTCATCTAGTGTTGCCAAATATGTCATTTTCCTTCCACGCTCGTCTAGCGTTATTTAAATAATGTCATGTTCTCATTTATTCGTTCATAAAAACAACTCACATTCGGACTAATGTAATTTGATGAGCAGAATGTATTTGCATATGTTCGTTGCATTTCATATTGGCCTGGTTTGGAAATATACTACATACGCGATTTTTTTGAGTAGGATAAATATTTAGAATTCTCAATATAATTTACATTATTTTTTAAAATAAAGTGTATGACGTAATTTTTTTTTTTTATGTAGGATAAATATTTAGAACGATAAAAGTATTTTTCATAAAAGATGCCGTAAAAGGAAGAGAATTAGAAAGTAATTTGGGATTTGGAAGGGAAACAATGGATTTTGACCTCGAAAATGATGCCCACCCAACAAAGCTGATGGTCACGATGTGTGCGTCAAAAAGAGCTTTCCGAATTGGGGTTATGAGTGCGATTCTGATAATCGTAGCAAATGTTATGGTCAAATTACCAAATATACGTATCGAAAAGAAGAAAAAGAAAAAAAAAATAGACACTCCGTGCTACGCGGAGTGTGTAATTGTTTTTTGTTTTTTTTCCTATACGTATATTTGGTAATTTGACCATAACTTTTGTTACGATTATCAGAATCGCACCCATGCCCCCAATTTGAAAAGCTTTTTTCGACGCGCACGTCGTGGCCACCAGCTTTGCTGGGTGGGCATTATTTTCGAGGTCAAAATCCGTTATTTTTCCTTCCAAATCCCCAATTACTTTCTAATTCTCTTCCTTTTACAGCATCTTTTATGAAAACTTCTAAATATTTATCCCACATTAGACACTTTTTAAAAAAAATTATGCATCCTCAATAATTGCTCGTCTGCAGAATATGACATTTTCATCTTGGATAAAAGTTGAAACCTATCTTCAAGTATGTAGGTATACATTCCAATTGTTTTGATTATACTCTTCAATTGACCGTGTGGTTCTGTGTGATTTAGAAGAAAAATAAATTTTTAGCAGGTGTGATAAAAAT
>NW_019229430.1:62150-75169 GCF_002742605.1 Olea europaea var. sylvestris
AATGGGGCCTAACCACGGTACTAATGTTTGTGTAGATGAATATGGAAAAATTCATTTAACTGTGGGAGGCAATAGGTATTTAACTGAACTTTTCTTTTTGGGATTTTAGTTTGAATGCAAAATGGTATTGTTCTTTAGAGTCTAGAAATCATGTATGTTCGTTACGCATTTATGTCTAACCTGTTTAGAGTCCAACTCGAATTTCATTTTCTCTCTTTTCAACACTGTCCTCACATAGTTCTCCCCAAATTTATATGTATCGGTGAATTTGAATTTGCTGTCACCATGAAAAACACAGTATAAAGAAAAGTAGGAAAAAATTAAATACCATGATAACAATGTTGACATTCTGCTCTGTCATTCCATCACCTTCATACTCCAAAAGACACATCAAGAAAGTCTTTCGTTTCTTGGAATTTGCCTCCTATTCCTATTGTCGAGCCTCTACTGCACAAACTTGGAAGAAATTTTCATGGTTCTGGTCTTTATTATGTTCCTATTTTGGGAATTTGTTTAGCTATGTATTATGTTCATGGTTCTGTTCTTTACAATACACTATATATTGATTGGTTTTTAGCATTTGGTAGTAATTCCAAAGTTTGATTTTTAACTAAAGAGTTCATTTCGTCTTATATAAACTCAATCGCTCTATTGAATGTTGAATATTCATTGCTTGATTCTTAGGCTGTTTACCAACTAATTCTTGATAATAGACAAGACAAAAGCAACAATATATCTGATTCATAACAAAACATATGTGGTTTCCTATGCTGTCTCATTTCTCGACTCTTGTTAACTGATAATCGTCTAAAGAAATTACTTGTATTGGGTGGTCTTCTACAACAATTTAATCTCATTATGTATATCTTGTTATACTGGTCCACCTTACTAGAAATGTTAGGAATATGTGCACTTATACTTCTACACTCTACCTATAACTTAGTGTCCTTTTCTCCTTGCGGGTTTTCTTTCAACTATGTAGTGCAAAAGTCAAAAATGACATTTCGGACTTATTAAATATAACATCTGTGCTTAAGATAAATTTCACCTTCCTTTGGCTTCTATCTCAAAACCTATACCCGTTATCACATATTAGAAAAATACACTTTGTAGCCTTTGTTTTTAAATTTACCGTCAATCTGATGGAACAAAATACTTGGGCACTGATGGTCTAACATAACAAAGACACAAACATGGATTTAAAAGAACTTGGTTCAAGTTGGCACAATAGCTCACTCATCTTTGGAGTCATGTTCTCTTCTTTAAGTTAAATATGTAATTTCACCCTTTCAGATTAATTCTTTTTAAGTTATGGTCATGTCGACCTTGTATGCTTGCAAATTCATTACAATCTCGGCATCTCGGGCTGTAAGTGCTAATTTAAAGGCCTACTTGGGAGTGCCTTATTCTACGTTTAGTTTGGTACTGATTGACACAAAAAAGTCTTTGTGGTAAAGGTTTCAGGTAATAAAAGCTTCTTCTAAATCCTTAGAAATGTTTATTGTTTACAAATGATTTTGTACTAATGGTTGGTACCTACATTAGCAATAATATTCATGGCCAAAGAATAAAGATAATGAGGTGAAGCAAGCATGGAATACTGCCTCAACTGATCGGCTGCGAGATATATTTTGTTTGGTTAGAAAAAAGGCTAAAGAAAATAGTAGGTCTGAAAATGTAATTGATTGGAAGGGATATGGACCACCATGGTTAAGTGTAGAGCACTGAAATGACATAATTGATAAAAAGTGGAACAATGACGGATGGAAGAAGAAGTGTAAACTTGGCTGTGATAACCGACTGACTATAAAGTCAAGAACCATCACTAAGCACACTGCTGATTTAATAACAAACTGCAGGTTCAATAACAATTGCTGCCCACAGGCTGAGGCTAGTAATGTTTGACTTGCATGATGAAATTTCATATATGATTGACATGTTATATATGAGCATCTTATTATATATATTATACTCCTTTTATACCAAAATTTCATTCGTTCGAAGAGCTTTTTATATCCATTTTGTGTTAGATGTGGGAAAATCAGTATACTGTTTAAATTTCATTTTGGAAAAATCAGCAAGTTTTGTCTTCATTTTCAGCTTGTTCTGGCTGAAATCAATCTGGGAAAAGTCATCATGTTTTGTCTTTGTATTTAGCATGCTATGTCAGAAATTAAGTAAAAAAAAAAAAAAACCAGCATGACTGTCTTCACATTCAGCACGTTACTGGAAGTCTTCATTTACTTTGCAGAAGGTTTTAGATGCTCCAAAATATCAATTTTTGGCCTCTACACATTTTCCTTGCACTGATAGATTTTAACTAATTCTTTTTGTCTGCATCACTACTTCATATACATAAATCAAATGTCAACATTTTTTTTATCTAACTAATGATAGAGAAATCATGACTTCAATACAAGGAGTTTATACACATTATGCATGACATGTTGTTTGATTTATTCCCAATCAAGAATCTTTAAAAATTTGATCTTCATTTATTGATTGCTTTCAGCATGAGAAATTAAGTAAACCGCCTACTGCTTCACAGTTATTCGAACGTGTACACCGTTGAAACAAAGGAGAATGAGACTTTGTAGACAACAAGTCACGAATTGTGTGGGTAAGCAAAAATAAATTCAATTTTGCTTAGACTCTATGCTCTACATTTTATGTTATCAGCTAGCTATTCGTAGACAATAAACAGTGGTTGAATGATTACCTTCTTCTTGTTCTTCTTCTTCCGTTTTTTTATTAGATTTTAATAAAGAACGCAACCTTTCTTTTTTTAACCGAACACTTTTTTTGTCAAATGTTGAAGAAATACTACAATCCAAATATTCAAATAGTGTTAAGAAACATAAAAGTGAGTCCTCTCCTTGTTTTTCCAATTGCATACAACCCAGATCAACTTTTTCCATCCATTTGGGAAGGATGATTTTGGGATTCCATGCACATTGAAAAGAACTCATTTTCCTTTAACCATAAGCAGACATTGCTGCAATATCCAGTTGCCAAAATAACAAAATAAATTTCAAGATTTTTTCCATTGATAAGCTCAACACTGGCATGAGAATAATTCTTGATTTTAGGGACTATTTAGATTTCATCAGTTCTAATTTTCTTAGGGTCTAATGTATGTGTAATAAAGAACTTTATGTTGTATCTGCCAACTAACATAAGTTATATATTATGGCAACACTGAATGACTATCTATTACGATTTCAGGTCTAACGAAAATTGGTTGATAGCGCTGTTTAATCCTTTTTCATTCTTTGGCATTGAAATTTGATATAAATCAGCATGTATGTAGAAATGATTGGTGATGCAGAAAACATGTTTTGATAGTTACGGCTTGAATAACCCTTCAATTTTATGTTTTTGACTTGTCTGCATCCTGTGAATTGCAAAGACAATGGCATTAGCTACTGTGGTACTGAGAATAGGCTGAGCAATGTTACTAGTTTCACTTTTAATAAATGATAATTCATGCCTTTTTTCCTTTCATAAAGTTAAGCTGCTTCTTGTGTTACAGGAAAAATATGACAATGCAATTCAGGAAAAATATGGTTCAAATGTGTCACAACCTGAAATTGGCATTGAAGCATGGTGTGAAGCAACTCAAGTTCCTTGTAAAGGTGGTCGCTTATATGGGCTTGGTATTCAACGAAAATCTTTGCATAAGGATGTCACCTCATCTGGTTCACCAATGTTCCATATGATGGACATGCTGATTTCATCACTTTACAAGATGAATTTCATTCTGCTTGTGAGAAGATAGATCAGCTTACAAGGGAAAATGAGGGATTGCTTCAAAAAATGGAAGATGGTACGCGAGAAGAAGAGAAGAAGCGCATTGAGTTCGAACAAAGGATACTTCGAATGTTGGGAGAAAGGAATGGATCACAATATTAATCATTTGAGCACAATGATCTTCAATGGTTGGGCATAGAAAATGCTTATTTTGTTTATGAAAATTTACCATTGAATGTGTAGAACTTTCTTTTGCTAACTGATCAAGTGTATGATTTTAGCATTGACTTTTGAAATGGAAGCAAAATCGATCTAATTTTTGTAACTTTGGACCTTGAACTAATGGAATGAAAATATTTGTATTTCTTTTTTTGTTTATTTATGATTTTATGTTATATATTTTTGAATTTTATATAGTTTAAATTCACAGTAGAAATATATTAATATAATAATTAATGGAATTATTTTAAATTGTAATCCAAATTTTCGAACGAAAACAACGACGACAGGTTTGTAGCCATTTAGGAACAATTAGTTCTGTCGAAAATATGTTGGTAATTTGCGGCAGAAACAACAACGGTAGGTTTGTAGATATTTTGGAACAATTAGTTTTGTCGAAAAATATGTTGGTAATTAGCGAGGACAACCACAAATGGAAGGTTTGTAGCTATTTAGGTGACGAAAACAGCAATAGACTATTTGTAACTATTTTAGAGACAATTATATAAATCGTCGTTAATCACAAATGAATTAGTGACGACATTTTTCGTCACCAATTAGTTACGGCCATATTCCATTGGTGAACATCGATAGATTTTTTCGTCACTATCACCAACGATTATATATAATCCGTCTCTATTTTTACCGGTGGGCTATTTGCCAACGGATTTTACCGACTGTTTGATTTCGTCTCTAAAGGTGATTGCCGATGGATTTCGGGGCTTCAGCAACAAATTATTTCGTCTCTGAAACCGCATTTTCCTATAGTGTTTGTCAACCACATTTATTTTCCTTTGACTAGTCAACGACATTTATTTGTCAACCACATTTATTTTCCTTTGACTAGTCAACGACATTTATTTGTCAACCACATTTATTTTCCTTTGACTAGTCAACGACATTTATTTGTCAACCACATTTATTTTCCTTTGACTAGTCAACAATAAAATAATACGATGACGACGATAATCTTGTTTCTTCTTAAACACAGTAAACATTACTAGGGCAAAAAAGTCACCGGAATTCATAGACCCTTTATTTGCGTTAGACAATGACTAATATAACGTCTATGCCATATAATTGAGTAGTCGTTACCACGACATGTCATCTTCAGCTACTTCATCGAGCTCAGTGAATAAATCGTCTTGCTCGTCTAGAAGGTCTATCTCCACTTCGTCATCATCCACTTTCTTGGCTCTAAGAAAACTCTCATCTAGCCGGCCATTTCTACATACGAAGTTATGCATTCTCATCGTGGCCACGACCACAACAGTTTGTGCTCTCATATTGTAATCTCTATTTTCAAACACCGAACACACACTCGATTATGTTCTGGCATGAGGAATGATGAAAATTGAACCGTTCGTTTACATTTCGAAATCGACGTCGGTATCTAGCCGTCATACGATCGAATTCTTAAAAATGATATCTAATATTAGATCCTTTGTACGAAGCCATGTACCTCGACCTGTGTGCAAACCCTGAGTCAACGAGGTTGTATTTTCCATTTGAGGGTTGCAGGAAATTGATTTCAGGACCATGTACCTTGCGGGCCTATATTTGACCATCATGTGTATTTCCCATCATTTCAGAGAGTACAAACGTGAAACAAAGATTGAAATCACAGGTGACCAGAACATTTTGCGTCAGAATACCCTTTCTTATATTGAAGTTATCCCTTCTATGATGTGGCAGCATTGCTTTGACATGGATGCCATCAATTGCACGAATGCAATCATGTAACATAAATACCACGTCAGCACATTCTCAAAGAAAAACATATTATTCATTTACTTCTGCTAAACTACAGGTTAAATCTCCATGTGAACATTCGAACTTGAAATATGGGATACCGTTTAGGATTTGGGTAGTGGTGACCTACGCCTTCGTTGTACAGCGGATATGATTTTGTCATGTTCGCTGCGAATTGTAGACATGTTCGTAGGACAACCTTGAAATAATAACAAATAGTTTGCAGCGAGTAATCAAAAAGAGTTTGAACTTATCGATATCCTTTGCGTGTGTGCCAGTATGCATAAGAACATTTCAACTTGTTCATATATGTCGATGTTTGCACTGCTGGAAAGGTCGTACTCTTCGTAGAGAATGTGCGTGAAGTGTATAAACATGGGCAAATACATCCTAAACTCCTGAAAGCAAGTTTGTGGGTACACATGAATATTTTGTAGCATAAAAATGTGACCACACCGCTTCGTTGGGAACAAATACCGTCGAGCTCCATTCGGTCTAGGGTAGTCGCCAACAATACGCTCGGTAACTCGACAATATTCCAACCACGTAACACTGTCCTCCTCCATTTGCTGCATCGCGTCATCATCAGATGGTGTATCGTTGTCCGACATTGACTTAATGTTGCAATCAGTTTTTGAAGATGAGTACACATCCGACTCGCCCAACATCTGTGAAATTACGTTTGCATTTTATGTTGAAAACAACGATACCGAAATTTCAAAAAAATTTGCAGGCCTTAGAAACAAATTTGTAGTATGCAAGAGTATTTCAAATAACCCTTATACACAGATGTTCTAAATATTTTGGTAGATAGCCGTGTGGTTTGTTTCTGCATTTATAGACTAGTAAAGTTTGGTACCAATTATGGGCCTTTCAAACTAAATGCATGAACTTCAAGAAATAGTAGGCTTGTTGTAAAACCTTTCCAGTGCTTTTGCAGGGAAAATATTTTCTGGAAAAGCACCTAGGCCAATCCTTGAACACATCAATCTTGTGGAACAGTAAGAGCACATTAGTCCAAGTACACATGACAACCATGGGCCATGAGGAAACAACACATATTTTACACAAAATTCACTACAAGAAATATTACAATGCAAGTCGAGCATACAAACAACCACAAAAGGAAAAAAATGAAAAAATGAAAACTCGGCTAGTTCTCGTGAATGTGCTGCTCACCCATTCCGTGAGCGTGACATATTGTCTCGCTCAAAATAGTACTCGACAAATTAAATCGTAGAAAAGGTATTTTTGCCAGAATTGCGATTGTCCTTGTCCCATAAGAACCACAACGCGAACAAGTGGAGCACATCACCCTCGTTCACATGCCCACACGACAGGAGTTCATCAACACATTCCCTGACCAACATTACACTTTTTTGGTACGATCGGACAATTGAGGCGAGATCCGTACCAACACTAACCATCTGCTCCAACAAGGCAGAAACATCTCGGGCACTGTAGCATTTTGTCTACCCTTTTTCTTCAATTGCTTGCCTCTCCTTTTGTCCCTACTGCTTTTGCAAGATACATCCATGGAGGAGTGCGGTCTGTCTTCATCTAGATTGCCACTAAAATTAGTTTCCTCTACGTTTATGGGCAACTTGTCACCTCCGTCCTCTTTTTCAAAGTCTGTATTCAAGTTGAAGCCATGCTGCGATAACTTTGTTGGAGACAATGCATACTTTGTCGAGTCGTCGAACAATTTGAGTTACATGTCATATATCTCACTACAGTCGAAGGTCCTGTACTTCGCATATTTTGGGTTCTCCTAAACGCACAACAATAATGACAAATTAAGATCGAGTAGAGTAAGATTTACGTACAGTTTGAATCAGCGATAAAAGCAATAATGTGGGATAATGAGGATAATCATAACAACCAAAAATCAGGTTTAGAATATGAAGATGCATTTATGTAAATTTCCATGCATATGCGTGTTCATAGTAGACATGGAAGACCGTAAACCAAACGTAATATTTCAATTCAAATTTCGCAATTCTCATGTATATTCATTCATCCACACAATCATGTTCACAAGGAATTGAGTTTAGTTACTTTGCGGTGGTTAAACTGTCGCAAATCTATCTTGTAAGCACAAAACATATAATAATCCACACAAACAACCCGTAGGCAATGACACAACAGCAGGTGGAGGTTGTTCATCCAAAATTTTTTCCTCTACCATTTCAACTGGAACTAGCAAACGTGCAATTGTTATCTAACAATTGAATTTTGAAATCAACAACCGTGCATTTTGTTGTCTAACATGGAGGTACAAAACAAATAATATACCTGGCACAGATATGCATTCAACTTAACCACTATGAGTTCAAAAATCAACAAACATGTAGTTTTTGTGTAACACATGGAGTGGAATGCTCTATCACGATTGAAGTACAAAAACTGGTTACCTTAATTTTTACTTCCCACCAGTGCTCGGGGACGATGATAGTACCCGTTCTCGAACAGTACTCAATTCCAGTGCACCGCAGCAACTCGAAGAGGTGCTTGTGTTGCTCCCATAATTTGGCCTAGTAATTTTTCATTTGCGATATAGCCCAATTCTTTCCAACTGATTTGTTGAGTTCTGCGATGCATTGCCATCCTATTGTCGAAAAGCATTTTCCCTGTCGATGCCCTTCAACAATCACAATTTCGCAGGTGGCGATAAAGAATTGACGCTCTGGGGGTTCCATTTTGTAGACTTTCGCGCAATGGCTTTGGGTTTTTAGGGGTTCGATGGTGCACCGTTGAAGACATCGTGCTTACCACTTGCATACTGCTGTAGGAGAAGGAGGAGAAAATCAATTTCGTACTACTCAAACGTATGAAAGGAAAGTTGTTCACGCTCATATGAAGCTACATAAAGAATGACAATGTCATTTTTTACCCAGGCAAAGTTGAATAGAAATAAAAAATGAAATTTACAGAGAATTGAAAGCATGAATTGAAGCTGGCCGAAAAAAATTGGAGAGGAATTTCGTACCATGTGTTGGAGGGATAAGTTATACTGTGGTTGGACGTTGTCCATAATGACCGTTGATGAACCTATAGTAGACCTTCAAAATAATCGGGTCGGTGATGGACAGAGCCTACAGTGTAATGGTCGGAAAAAAAACACGTTCTACCTGTTACGCTGAGCTATGGATTGATTTTTACCGGCAGAAGAAAAAAATTTGGGAGCAGTACGTCGGGCCACAGAAGTTTTATGAGGAACAAGTCCGATTGCCACTTCTTCGGTGCCCCATTCTCTATTGGAAAAGGGAGATTTTGGGTAAGGTTAAAATAAGGCAGACATTTGAGTAAATTTTTCAATCTGATTGTAAGGGTAAAATAGGGAGATTAAAGGCAGTGACTACTTCAATATGGCAGATTGATCTGAAAGAATTCTGACACTACTTATAACCTCATAAATGCATTACTGTAGTAGAAAAAGAGATGGTAAAAAATCTCATTTTAATGAGCACCAAACAGAAGCAAAATGTCGGAGTGCTCATTGAACGACCCCTTCGAAAACCAAGGACCCACAAACGCTCTTCCAATAAGGGGTGCCACACAATCCCAGGAGATGTTCAAGTGGATTTCTTCCAAAAATGCATAAGTTAAGGACGTTTTTGTGATTTTCCCATATCTATTAGGACAGAAAACACTTGTGGCGTCTCAAACCCTAGATATTTGCCCTCCAAGCAAGCCAGCTACAAGTTGAATGGAAAAGAAACTCTAGCTCAACAGCAGATCAACAATTAACTGAAAATGGGTTCAATTGTGCAACAGTTTCAAACCATTTCTTTGGACTCGGAAATCTCACACTTTCCACTGGAGATCTTGGTAAAAACCCTCTCAAGGCTTTTAGTCAAGTCCCTATTAAACTTGAGGTGTGCCTCCAATCCATGGCTTTCTCTAATCTCTGCCCCAAATTTCATTAATACCCATTTACAAAATTCAAACAAAAACACGAGTATCACCCACCATAGAATTATGTTAACCATTTATGACAAGTCTGAGTACTTCCTCAATCACTGTTCTTAACCCTGTACACTTTTATGAATGGCAAGCTTCATTGGCTCAAGAATCTTTCCAATGGTTGGACTTCTACACTTGACGACATTGTTTTCCCTGATATAGAGACAGAACTGTATGGAACAATCAAGCAGCCTAATTGCCGTGGTTTAGAACCAACTTTAGGTGTGTTGGGAGCATGTCTTTGTGTGCTTCGAGTTAATTAGACTCATGGGGATTTGTAGATTGTAAAGGAGTATGGAGTGAACGAGTCTTGGACTAAAAAATAGTTAACATTCCTTGCATAGATTATCCTACGAATCATCCAAAAAATGAAACCAATATACATGCTTAATAACGATGAAGTGTTTGTCATCATTTGGAATATTGTTTGTAGTTTTCAATCCTAAAGACCAAAGTCTAAGGTATCCTATAATTAATAACTCCAATTACTGTCTCGATGCGACAATTTATTTTGAAAACTTAGTTTCGCCAATTTCAAAGGATAGACAACACTGTAACAATGCAGAGAAGGTAATTCAGTGACTTGTTATTTCTATATAAAGTTCTAATCATATGTTCTAAAAAGATTTTGCCTTGCAATATTTCCTAATGCTTCTGGTTTAGTTATTGGTAGATTGTGCAACTTGTTTCTGAAGGAACAATATATGTGCAGACACAATATAGCTTTAACAAAATGGAAGTGTTTAAAGTGGCTACAATTCTTTGATTCACATGTTTATATAGTTAAATGCACAAATTGAATAAACAAAATTGCACGATAAACTCATTTCTTTCATTTGAAAAAACCCTCTTGAGGTAACTGCAAAGCGTTGCATGAGTTTTGAGAATGTCAAATTGAATGTCAAATTGAGTGGTATCTCTTTACCACGGAACGACGTATCCTACAGGTGCCTAAATATTTCAGTAGCTTGTTTCGATATCTTGCCGGATACCCTTTTGTTGATTTTTCTATGAACGTTTTCATCCTTTGGCTTGTAATGAACTATTGGTATGAGAGCCTAGTACGCTATCTTAAGGTTTTATGAAAAGACAACTATCGGTTTCTCGTGATAGTTATGGAATGGGATTGGTTAATGAAGGAACACTTTCTTTGATAATGTGATTTTTAAGAAATAAATCTATTATTTTCAGAAATTGATACAAGAACTGCATGGAAGATTCTTATTTTATGGATAATAGAAACTATGTTCTTGGCATGATAAATTTGAAGTCAACTTCATACAAATCCATTAAATAATTTATATCTTGTGTGCGTGAAATGTCAGTTGTAAAATATGATGGAGACCATGTGATTGATCCTTACAAGAGTTTTTGCTAAGTTGTGGAGATTAACTATTGCCGCTGTGTAGTGTCAGTAAATAGGTCGACGATTTTGCCCTAATTTTCTTATAAATAGGAGTCGTCATTAGAATTTGGTTTTATCATCAAAAGAAAAAGATGTTATAGAACATAGGGCGGACGATTTTTTTTGTAAACTTCTTTTTATCATAGGGAATTACTGTCGGCGGAAGAGGACGTAGACTAACATTGAGGCAAACCTCCATATATTTTGCATGTTCTCGTGTGTCTATCTTCTTTCAACGATTGTATTGCTCTTATGATATGGAGTTGTGGTTTTTAGTTCTCAACAGTTTTTGCATGATATTCTTCACTTGTAATAGTTTATAAAATTGTATGCCTGCAACTGTTTGGCTATGGAAGCTAATGAGGAGCATCTCTTATCAGCATGATGATGGAGATACAACAACTTATTTTGGAAATTTATCTTATGTGTTATGTGTTTTCTTTCCGTCTCAGGTAGATGGCATCCTTTTGTATTAATATATTATCGAACAATATTTCTTATACATAATGAATTTACATAATGATTTACATACAAATTTACATACAAACAGGGTGTCAAAAAAAGAGTAGAGAATATATATATTTTTTATTTGGTTGAAAAAATTTTGGTTCAATCACATCTCACCATATTATGTGTATGTAAACTATTATATATATGTAGTACAATCGTTTATTGTATCACCATGGTACAGTGCTGATTTGAAAAATGTTACTTATACATAATTGAATTACGTATTGGTTTATATACAAAGGATGTGTTAAAAAGAGAGTGAGGATTTTTTTTTATTTAATAAAAGAAAATTTGACCTAATAATATTTTATCACATCATGTGTATGTAAACTGTTATATAAATCATTATATACACGTAGTACAATCCTTGTTGATCCATGCTTTGAGGATTCATAACTATCAGCATTGTGTATGAATTTTCTATATTTTTGGTGATAAATGTCAAGTCTTCAACATATCATTTTTGTAGAACTTTGATCCCTTGTTTAAGGAATTGCTCAAGATGTTTTAAAATATATAAATCGAAAGCAATGGAAAGAAAAGCAATCGATATAACACTGTGACCCGTCAATTCCAACAACTATTGCACTCCATTCCAGTCGATTGTCATCATGTTTCCTACAATGAGAATCACAATCTCTAGGTGCTACCTACGACCACAACACCTGAATTCTCCTTAGCCGTCCATATCCGACCCATCAATTTACCTTTTTTAGAGAGAAATATGTTATTTAAAAGTTTACTTTTAAGCTTAGCCAAACATGCTCAAAGTAACTTACTTTATTTCCTTTTTCAAATTTTTTTTCAAAAAAATCCAATTTCAACTTAAATTCCTAAATTCTGACTTTTAATAATTGTATTTCAAAACAAAACCTTTCATTTTCGTGAACTGAAAGGAAAAAAAAATTATTTTAGAATAATGTTATTTACGTTGCTCACCACCGCAATCGTCTTACGTGGTAAACATGTAACGATTAGTGATTTATTGCATAAGGTAATATAAAATTACCACATTAATCTAACAATTACTAACCGCCACATATGACCTTTATGATCCACGTTACTTGAAAAAATTCATTCTTAAACAACAATTTGATAATATTTCAACCATACATTCTTCAATAAAATAACATTACACACAAATCCAAAATGTTTCTTATTTTTTAACCACACATTTTTCATCAATCTACTATTTCAAAATGAATAATGCTTCTTGTAAATTGGGAATTCAAAAATGAATGGACAGGAAAGTGTGTTTTTAAAACTGGCTATTCATGTTGTGACACATAACACAATATCAGATTTGATGTCAAATAAATTGTACATGTAGCATAATTGATTTCAAAATGCATTCTTTAGAAATAATGTTGCTCAAACACACACGTAGAATAATTACGACAGTGAGCGACTGCAAATA
>NW_019229430.1:75763-96510 GCF_002742605.1 Olea europaea var. sylvestris
AGAACTACCTAAAGAAATAAAAGAACAAATATTAGAAAAATTAATAATAGAAAAAATAAAACATATATATACATATGAAAAAAATTATTAATATATATGAAGATGAAGAAAATAATTTATATTACAAAGAAAAATATGAGTGCAAATAATAATACATATTAAAATTGAATAAATTACTTACAAAAATTGAAAAAATACAAGAAGAAATACGAAATATAATGTTAATACCAGAAGGAATGAGAATATCAAATAATAGACAATTAATAAAATTAAAATGTGAAAGATTAAAACTTGAAAATAGATATTTTTTTAATAGTAAAAGAAGAATTAGTAATTTCAGATACAGCTGAGAGAAGATTTGGAAAAATAATAGATAAAAAGGAAAATAAAATATACAAATTAACCTATGAGTTAGAAATAAGAAAAAATTAAGATGTCAATAAGTGAATATATGGGAGAATTAAAATCATTAATAAAAATGTTAATAAATGATGTTCAAAATTTAAGAAATGAAGTAAAAAAAAAAACAAGAAACGATATAAATATATTAAAAATTGAAATAAGAGAATTAAAAGAAAATAATAAAAATAAAGATAAGAAAATGGATAAAAAACTTATAGAAAAAAGAAATAACTCGAATAGGAAAGAAACATAGAAACAGGAAGTATAAATGATAAATTTAGAAAGAATATATTACCAAAAATATTAAAATAGGAAGAAGAATTTAGAGAAAAATCATTAGGAAAATTAAAAGTAGAAGAAAAAGAAGATAAAAATGAATGAAGAATTATATTTACTAATAGAAAATTTTGATCAATTAAGCTTAACTGATATAAGTGAATACCAAGTTTTAATGAATACTAGAGGAGGATTTAATCCAGCAGGAATCTCTAAACAAGAATTACATGATATAGATGAAAGTTATGCACCTATATATAACAAACTATATAAACAATTCTATAATAAAGTAAGAGATAGACAACCACCTAAAGAAAATAAATATAAAAATAGGTTTGAATTAAATGATAATTATGATAAATCAATTAATCATGGAGGAACAAAACTAGATTTAGATTGTAAAAGAGGTACTAAAAAAATATTATTAACTTGGGCAGATTCAATAATATTATTCTTTTTATATAATAAAGATGACACATGGGAAAATACTGAAAGAAGAATAGATTTTTGAATAGCATCCTTTGAAGTAGATGTTAGAAATTGGTGGGAAGGAATAAGTAATAATAAAAAATATTAATAAAAAGAAATGTACAAATAGAAATAATAAAGTCAGATAGACAAGGCATAGAAAAATTAGTATAATATATTTCAGATGAATTTTTAGGAGAAAATTAGATAAAAAATATTGAAGGAGAATCAACAAGGGAAAAAGATAATGCTAGAATAAAATTAATAAATTTAACAATATGTAATATGTGTAAAATTAAATAATATACTTGTGAATTTAAAAATTACTATTATGTTCAATTTTATAGTAATGAAAATCATGAAGTATACCAAGACGTACTATAATGAGTTATCAGATTCATAGGAAATATATTTTAAAATAGAATTTGAAAAATATGTTAGAGATAATATTGGAATACCTAGAACTTTAGGTTCAAGAATAAAATTTTTATTTGAAAGGCTTGCATATATATATATATATGTCAAGACAATTAATGAAAAAATCAGAAAAATTAACTAAAATATGTTGTGAAGATATGAAAATTCCTATGCAATAGAGATGTAATCCTAAAAGAAGAATTAATAAAATAAAATATAAAAATAAAAAATTTTAAAAATTTAGGAATTTTAATAAAAAAATATATAAAACCTAGAAAAGGATATTATAAAAGAAAAAATAACCCATATAATCAACAAAAGAATAAAAAGAAAAATAAAAGTCAATGTAAATGTTGGAATTGTGGAGAAATATGTTATATATGCACTGATTGTGATAAAAAGAAAGTTAGAATATTACAAAAAGAATATTTAGAAATAAAAGATGAATTAAGTGAAATATCAGATATTGAAGAATACCATAATCAAGAAGTATATATAAGTGAAACAGAAAATGAATTAGGATCTGAATAGAGAAATTGAAGAAATAGAAAGTAATAACATAAATATACAAGAATATGAAGGCATAGAAGGATATAGATTAAAAGTCACTTTTGATCATAAGAAATTTAGAAAATTGTAAAAATTATCTTTAAACTTAAAAATAGGAAAATGAGAAGTTTTTGATAGAATTTGGAAAAGAGAAAGAATAGCAATAAATGAATATCACAAAATAAAAAAAAAAACTATAGACGTAAGAACAACTTATGAGCAACATAAATTAAATGCGTGTCTGGGAGCGATTTTGAATGAATTTTTAGCAAGAAAATGACCATTGGTGTGTCAGGGAGGCAGAAACTTTTTTGACTAAAATGCGGAAGATTACCAATTTGACCCCCACTTAAAATTCATTCTAATGTACATAATGACGTTCCGGTAATTATGCACCTGTGCAATTCGTGTTGTCTGCAAATAAGGGTCCCTCAACAATAACATTTTGGATTATAATTTGGACCAAAATCGCCTCCAGACAGGTGCTAAATCTTTTAACAAAAAATACAGTTGAATAACTATTAACAAAGATTAGAAAAAAATAAAGTGAAAAAATCCAATATATTTATTTAGCAGAAATACAAATAATGGTTAAATCACTATTCAGAGAAGTGATAGATTCACCTTTAACTATAACTTTATATGATGGAAGAATAATAAATTTAAAATATAGTCGTTTAGGAACAGTAGAAGGAAATTTAGCATATCACAAAATTATGTTTACGTGTTATCCAAAATATTGTATATCATTAAAAGATAGAAACTTTAATGAAATTTTAGGACTACAGTTTAAACTTCATAGAGATGATATCATGCAATCAGGTGATCAAATTATGACTATAGAATATAGAGCTTTATATACATTTATTAATTCTAATTATGGGAATATTTATTCCAATAAACCAAATATTGAAGTTCATACAGAATGTAAAGATATTAGTAAAATAATATAAACAAATAAACAAATAAACTTAATTCCAGAAGAATATGAATTTAGTATAATAAAAAATAAACCTGAAATAACAGAATTAAATAAAGAAGAATATTCTAATAATATTATATTTAAGGATAGAAAATTAATTAAAAGATTAAAAAGTTTTAAAATACCTAATAAAAATTAGTTAGAAGAAATCAACAAAATAAAATAAGTAAAACTATATAGGAATGCTGGAAATATGAAAATAGAAGGAGAATATTATAGTGGAAGAGAAAATATAAATGAATCAAATAGATTGATAGATACAGAAGTTAGTGAATTTCATATAGTTTCGATTAGAAATAAAGGTTTAATAACTCATAAAACTGAGTCATATAATTATGTAAAATTTGATGGACATGTACATATTACAGATTTAGAAATAAAGGTACCGATAAAAATAAGAGGAATAAATCTTTTAGTACCATGTTACATAGATAAGAGTTTGGATATAAACCCCCATATACTTTTAGGAATGAGTTTTCTAAATTAATTAAAAGATTATACTATAAAAAAAGAAGGATTATATATTGTTCATAATGAACAAACTACATTATGAAAAAGAATTAGATGAATAATCAGATAAGTTTTCCATTAACTGTGTATATGCAAATTACTATTGTAGAAACAAATATAAGAACTTGTGTTTTAATAGATACATGAAGTGATATAACTATATTTAAAAGTTTTTTAATAAAATCATGGAACAATAATAGTAATATAAAAATAACTGGAGTTACAGGAGAAAGTACTCAAATAATTAATAGCGTTGATAAAGTAAATATAATTCTTGAAAGTAAACAAGTTACAATAAATAAATTATATAAATATGATAAATTAGAATGTGATATATTATTAGGAAATGATTTTATTCAACAATTTCAATATTATAAACAAAATAATTATATGATAATGCTGCAAACACTTTGTGGACACTTATTAAAATTTTTTAGAGAATTTAAATCTTATAGGATTCAGCCAGCCCAGCGTGGTGATAAATGGGAGAAAAAACAAATTATATATAATGAAATAAAAAATAAAAGAATATTGTATAAAAAAATTTTAAAAATAGGAATAGAAATGAATATAGAAAAAATAATTGAACAGCCAGAAAAAGTTTATGGAGAAAATCCATTATTATTTTGGAAACCACATCACCCAAAAACTAAAATAGAATTAACAGAAAATATTATAATAAGAGTCAGACCAATGACGTATACTATAAAAGATACACAGGAATTTAAAAATCAGATAAGAGAATTATTAGAACAAAAATTTATTAGACCTAGTAATGGACCTCATAGTAGTCCAACCTTTATGGTTATGAAACATTCTGAACTAGTTAGAGAAAAAGCTATAATGATCATAAATTATAAAGAATTAAACAAATATACTAAATTTGATAGTTACTTTCTACCAAATAAAGAAGTGTTAATAAATATTGTAAAAAGAAAACAATATTATTTTAAATTTGATTGCAAATCAGGATTTTATCAAATAAAAATGGAAGAAGATAGTATACAATATACTGCATTTAGCACACCTCAAGGAAAATATGAATGGTTAGTTATGACATTTGGTCTAAAAAATGCACCACAAATATATCAAAGAAAGATGGATAATATATTTAAAAAGTTTAATGAATTTCTAATTGTTTATATATATGATATATTAATATGTTCTAATAGTAAAGAAGAACATAGAAATCATTTAATCCAATTTATTAGAGAATGTAAAAAGGAAGGAATTGTACTATTTAAAAAGAAATCTATAATAGAAAAACAAAAGATAGACTTTCTTGGATTATCATTAGATAAAAGAGGGATAAAATTACAGACTCATATATCTAAAAAGATAAAAAAATTTCCAAATAAATTAGAATCCAAAGAACAAATACAAAATTTTTTATGATATTTAAATTATGCAGAAGAATTTATTGAAAATCTTTCTAAGAAAAGACATAAAAACCAAATTTTACTTAGAAAAATAAATACTAAAGAATGGAATGAAGAACATACAGAAATAGTTAAATCATTAAAAGAAGAATGCAAAAATTTACCAAAATTTAGATTACCAAATGAAAAAGATAATTGGATTGTTAATACTGATACCTCAGATAAATATTGGGCAGAAATATTAAAAACAGATTTAAATGAAATTTGTAGATATTCAAGTGGAACCCTTAACCATGAAGAAATAAATTATATTACTCATGAGAAAGAATTACTAGCAATTATTAGAGGAATAAAGAAGTTCTCATTATTTTTATTATCCAAGAAATTTACTGTTGAAACTGATAATTTTCAAGTTGCAGGATTAGTCAGGAATAGACTATCATCAAAACTCCAATACAGAAGGCTCCATAAATGGCAAGCTTATTTAGCATTTTTATAATTTTGATATAATCCATATTAAAGGAGTTAATAATTTTCTTGTAGATTTTCTCAGCAGAAAAATAAAATTTGCTGATGGATAAAGTCAAGGTCACGAAATTATACCAATCTATCCTACATATACAAAAACGGACAGATTTTTCTTAAAAAAGAATCCGAAGATATAAACTCTGGAGCAATCCAGATTTCAGAGATGTTCAACTCAAATATAAAAAATATTGTTGAATATGACTACTGAGCATCATAAATATGGTATAGAACTCAAAAATCAAGTTGATGCTATTGCAGCGCAACTAAAAGATATATTGTCTGAGACAGATATACCAAAGAGCTCAGAAATGAGTTTTCCAAACCAATACCAAACAGGGACAACTGGAAGTAGCAGTGGACCCAGACGTGATAGCATTTCAACTGATAATAAAGGAGATTCCATTTCAGTATCATCAACCAAAATAGTTATGATACATGGAGATAAAAGAGATACCAAAACAATCAATATAATAGACCAAGAAGATAAAATCTCTTTAGATCCAAAAGAAGAAAAATATGTCGAAATAGTCAAAATTGTTTATGAAATAAAAATGAGTGATTCATATCTTATCTATTCGGGAATTAATGTTTATCCCAAAATAACAGTCATGGAAGGAGAAACCATTCATTTGTAAAAATTATGGCAGACTATGAATTCATGGATTTGATATATCCAGGAAAAGAGTTGATTGAAATTTCGAAGTTTGATGACATATTCATCAAGGAAGTATCCAGATTTGCCAAAGGACGAAAAATATATTTGAAATTCTATTTAATAAGTTCAGAATATGATGGAGTTGTTTACTATCCAGTCGAACATATAATCTCAATTGGATATGTTGCTGCCAATTTTCAAATAGATGTTATGAAAAATAATAGAAAAGTTCCAACAGTGGCAAAATCATGGATCAGACATATGAGAGCACTTGGAATTAAAGTCATTTACAACATTGCCAAAAATTTGTTTGATAAAAAATTCTCATACTTGTGTTAATATGAAAATTGGATGTTGGTATCCAATGGAGAATATGGAAAATCAGAAATTTTAAAGGACTATATTACAAGATTCGATATACATCAATTTTCAGGATGTTCTACTACTATAAAATAATCCTGCCAACTAAGGGAGTGCCCCAACTGTATGTGAAGAAATAAAGGAAGATGACAATAATACAGCAGCATGTGAAGACATTGAAGAAAAAAAGCAATAATAGAAAAAGATGATCTCTGGATAAAAAGTTGAATCAACATGTGAAGATGTAGGCCCAAGGAGGAAAATAATAAAAAGGCAAGTGTGCCTTTGTTGATGTACTCAACGATGTAATAGAGTCTCATAAACTTGTATAAATAGAGTTATTGTGATGGATAGAATAGAGATCTCATCTTATCTTGAAATCTCAAGTTGTAAGCAATAGTTACTCTAAAAACCATTCCCAATTTGAAAAATCAATTTTTCTGGAAATCCTTTTGTACCAAATAAAAGCCTTATATAAATTCTGATTGAAATAAAACTCCAATATTTTGATATGAATATGAGTTTCTAAATCTTTATTCCCATAGATTCTTGAAGGATCTGATAAAAAGTTTCATTCTTATTTTAGAAAAAAAAAGTTTCTCTTTAATAGAAGTCTAAAATTTTATTCTTTAGAAGTTGATACAGTAAGAGCAAGTAGCAAAAATACTAACAATTTCATGTAGGCAGTAGGCTGTTGAAGGAAGCAGTTTACAGATTCAGAGTTCGAAGGTCACTCGATTCTAAAAATAAAAATTCAGATCAAATATAAAGTAAAACTATTAAACTTTTGCTAAAATTAGAATGAATCTTTTTAAGATCTTAAAGAATCATAAGGATTAATTGATGATTATTTGTATGAATAAATGTCAGGATATATAATTGAAGGATTAGATAATCTATTAGAAAATTAGAAAAAATAAAGAATATTATTTCTCAATTAGGAAATATAAATTTACCGTTTAAAGAATATAGTATTTTAATTAGAAAATATGAAATATATGTTGCAGATTATTTTTATTTATTAGATTATAGAATGAATTTATATTCAAATATTCAAAGTAGAAGATAAAATGTTTAAAAAATTATGATTGAAAAGGAATAGTGATAGGCCCTAGTGGTGAGACCCGACCCGTCTTCTCAGCCCGCCCCATTTTCTGTTCGGATATCCGTCCCCGCAACGGCAACTAGGGTTTTTGCTTCTCTCTCTCTACACTCTGGTAAGTTCAAAGTGTATTTGAAGTAGCATATGCCTTCTACACACACGGAGACAATATGATAATGCTATTATCATAATTTCATCCAGATCAATCGAAGAGAAGAAGAAGAAGTGAAGAATAGAGAAGAAACTAATATGGCGAAGACAAAACCAGGCAAGAAGGACCTCGATTCTTACGGTATCAAAGGCACCAACAAAATTGTCAGACGTATGAATTACTCTCTGTCTTCCTCTCAATTTTACTCTTTCTTATTCTTCATATTTAAATCGCTACACAGTCATGTGAATTCAATTTTACTTTTCCTTAGTTTCTTTTTACTTCATCGAGAGGGAGAGAGAGGGGTAGTCATAGACTTGTCTTGCTGTTTCATGCCACCATATGAGTACTTTCATTTTGCCACGTCTGTGAAGGGGGTCTGGTGTTTGGGGTGGCATGTAACGACCACTTTGGGCAAAAGTTATCCATAAGCCAGTTTATAAGGGAAGGTTGCCCAAAGTGCTCATAAGCCCTGCTTTTCAGGAGCGATGTGGGATTCAATAACATTGTCACATTGGGTGGTTTGAGTAGGGGCCGGCTCAAAGTGCTTATAAACTCTCTCGCGCATGCGCGCACACAAATACACATGGCTCAATTACACAAAGCGATATATACTCTCAACGTGGATGAGATTTGGACTTTTGGTGTTTTTTGGATCATGGTTTACTAGAGATGATTTGTCAAAGTTTAATTTTCATAATTTCTTTCAATTATAATTTGCTTGTACTCGTTTGTATCTACATTGGTACACGTGCCTAGGTGCTTGTTTATACATGTGTGGTTGATTGGCTTCCTTTGACTTCATTGGTATTTATATATTTTCGCATACACTAATCACTGTCACGATAATTAAGTATGCAGAATCTATATGACTTTATCAATGACATGTCTAACTAGTGGAATAAAGTTTTTTGTTTTGCATAGTTTGCTAGAGTTAGATTTTTGAAGTATTTAGAAATTGGGTGTTTATGTAGCTGGAGATTGTGTGTTGATGAGACCATCAGACTTGGACAAGCCTCCTTATGTTGCGAGAGTGGAGAAGATCGAGGCTGATCACCGGAACAATATTAAAGTACAGGTTCGGTGGTACTACCGCCCCGAGGAGTCTGTTGGGGGTCGCAGGCAGTTTCATGGTGCCAAGGAACTCTTCTTGTCTGACCATCATGATATGCAAAGTGCTCACACCATTGAAGGCAAGTGCATTGTGCACAGTTTCAAGAACTACACCAAGCTCGAGAACGTGGGGGCTGAGGATTACTTTTGTAGATTTGAGTACAAGGCAGCTACTGGAGGGTTCACTCCAGACCGCGTTGCTGTGTGAGTTTTCAGAAATTGGTTGACTAACATTGAAGTGTGGAAAAATGATGTTTTATTGTTTTTATTTAATATCAGAATACTCTTTGTGGTTTTATGTTTCTGTAGGTATTGCAAGTGTGAGATGCCTTATAATCCAGATGATCTCATGGTGCAGTGTGAAGGGTGTAAGGACTGGTATGTAAACATAATTTATATGCTTCAAATGCATGTTTTGTGTGTTCTGTGATTGAATAAAGTGATGGGCTGTGATGTACTTCGATCCATTAATTAAAAACTTAGTAGGAATTGGTGCTGAAGTGAATTTTTTCTATAATGATAAGGATGTATCTTTAGTAAGTTCCTTTTTTCCCATTATTGTGTTTAAGTTGCTAGATCCTATGATGCTTGGACTCGGGTATGGGTATCAGGTACGGGTATGTATCTAAGTGTCGGATCTTTTATTTTTTAAAATATAGTAGATGGTGACAGAGGCTGGATCTGTAATTGGAAGTGTTAAAGTTAGTAAATTGGCGTTGTGATGTTTAGGATTAGACTTATCTAATTTATGAAATTCTTTTGTTTTCTTTTCCTTTAATTTATTTATTCTATTTCTTAATCTTGTGCAGGTGTTTGATGCATGAAATCAGTTTTAGGAAACTAAGGAGGTGTTCTCTTTGTGTTTCAGTTTTGTGTTTTGAGTTTTGAATTCATTTTGAGTTTTGTGTTTTGAGTGTTTGTTTTGAAATTGTTGAAAATGCGTTCTTTTTGTTAGTTTCTCAAAACAAAAAACAAATTTTTTTTTTTTTTTTTAAATTTTGAGAATCACCATAACACCACTTCAAAACACCAAAAAAAAAAAAAAATATTTATTTTTTTTTTTTTTGAAATTTTGAGAATCACCACACCACCTCCTCAAAAAAAAAAAAAAAAGGAAATGTTTCCCGCGTTTTCAATTTTTTCAAGTTTTACACTGAAAACGCCCAAAACGACGAAAAAGTCGTTTTGTGTTTTCTTCACAAATTTTTTTTCGTTTTCGAAAATTCGTTTTCGAAAACGGGAAAGAGAACGCGTTTTCACCGTTTTGAAAAATCGAAAACAGAAAACGACCCGAAAACGGTAAAGAGAACAGGGCCTAAATTACGCAGTGATCATGAAATGTGGAGAGAAAAATCTGTACCTTAAAAGATGCTTATTGTGTTTGATTACATTTATAACCATAAATATAAAAATAAATGTAAAATAAACACAAACAATGAGAAGAGGAATAAAGGAAATCATCATATGCAATAGGTGAACATGATGTAGGATTAGGGAACCATAGAGAACAATTTTCTACATGGCTGCTGAAGTATTAGATAAACACAATTTTAGTGTCAATTCATTGAAGATGTCCCAATGTTTAGAATGACTTTATTCCAGACTTTAGGATGGCTTATGATTTGGTGTCGGTGATTATGTGCTTCCAAAAGATATTCTTCCCTAATAACTTTTAGGAGTGGATAGAAGTTTAGTCGAATTGATAATATAGTACTTATTTGCTTTTTGATCCTGGTGGTAACTCAAAAGACTTGTCGTATTACACTTAGTTATTGCCAAACTATAAGTAATATGCCTGTGTACGTTTATACTGATAGCAGCTCTTAATGTTTCTGTTGCAGGTTTCATCCTTCTTGCATGGGTATGACCATTGAAGAAGCAAAGAAGTTGGAGCATTTCTTGTGTTCTGACTGTTCATCCGAAGATGATTCCAGGAGGTCTTTGAACTCATTCCCTGTATCACCAGCTGTTGGCAAGGTAGAAGTGCATTTTTCTATTCTGATGCTTGCAGAATGAAAATTATTATATTATACAATTGGCAATTTTTTAATCTTTTTTTTTTTTGAACTTGCAGCATTTGTATTGCTGTGCATTCTGTTATTTAAAAACTTTTATGCATACATCATAACTTTCTGAAGCTTTATTAATAAGAGAAGTCTATTAGAGCTATTTTAAGCTAAAAGAATCAATAGTTCAGCGAAAGCCGACCTCAGAAACACTTCCTAATTAAGATGCAGCAATGGACAGTTTAAGGGGTGTTACTGAGAGATAAATTTATAGGGAGCCTGCGTGAGTATAATTTTGGAGGCAATCCTCCCAGTATCCCAACAGTTCTGGTGAAAACTAAATGTAGGCTTCAACTGGTTTGCCACCAAGGAGATGTCCTCAGGCACCACGTTATTCAGACCCAAGCCATGCTTAGCTTTAACCTTAGTACCAACTCAATCTACTAAATGATCCTTCTGGTCCTTGTCCATGCCCTTCCAACTAAATTCCTGTACCACAAGTTTGATTCTCTTTGCCAAACTTATTATGATTTTGTACAAGATAAATAGTACAATGGGATACTGTGGACAAGTTTGACTGAAGGTAACTCAAAGCTTTGATTGAAAAAGCACCCCTATTCCTTTGATCCTCTTGATTATGGGAATCCATAAGAAAACTTTTGGATTACTTCCTAAAGGTACACCTATACAAGTCATAGGCTACTCTTGTAGTATGCACCTTTCTCTTGACTATGTGGACGGACACTGATTGTGATATACTTCCAAATTCCTTATCTCCATATTTATTTTCAGTCATCAGTTCTATAAATGGAAATCTGATAATTATTAACTGTATCTTAAAGCTCTGTACTCAACATATTAGCTGAAACTTTTTCATTATCTTCTGCATACTACTGATGACACATCGAAAGTCATTATTGTTTTCAAAGTGGCTTTTGGATACCAGTGTAACAAGATAGAATTAAAATACCCTTCTGTTGAAAATAAAAAGAAATAAAATATGCTTCCCCACAATCCAATTGGCGTAAAATTCTGCAAAACTTTCTGATAGAAAGGCCTTCACCCTATCCACGCAGGATCAATAGAGTCGTTGACTTATCCTTGTACATTTCAAAAGCAGCTCTCCTCACTTTTTTCTCCTCAGGAGGCATTTAGACCCAACTTTCCTCAATATATTTTTGGAACTAAACCAAATGCTTGGCTGCATTGATGAGAGATGTGTAACCATAAAATAAAATTTGTTGGACTTCTTGTTCAAGTGAAATATGCAAGTAAACTGATCATTAAGTTCAAAAAAGTTGTCTTGCGTGCATGATTAGGAGGGCTAAAGTGTAAAAACAAAAGGCAGTTGAGATCCTCAGTTGCGGGGGAGTTGAAATTGGTGTTCTTTATAGGGTTCTCCTCTACATGTAGACAAAGGGATTTAGACTAAATGGAACTGCGAACAACTAAATTGTCTTATCACACATATGCATGTGTTAACTCTGTAAACATTTGTGCAGAAATTGTTTTAGTGAAATCTATTGATTTTCATAACTTTGTGGTATTATATGGAACTCACATTCAGGAGCTGATGGAAGATTTCTGACTTTTTCCATGGGGATTCAAGTTAAGTATATATGTTCCAACATTCCTAAGGGCATGAATGTTAAGGCAACTAAGAGAAAATTCTTGATGCTTTTGTTCCAATTTTCAACGTCCATTAGGGACTAGCTTACCCTTTCCAAAAACAAATAGTTCAATCGGAAATCGTCAAATCCTTACAGCCATTGAGTTTATGCGCAAGATCATGTTTTCTAATTTACTCCAATTTTAATTAATTGGTGGGCCATCCTTGATTTAATGAGCTGTCTATCATGACTGAACAAATGTAGATGCAAGTGTTGAATTTTAAGTTTTGAAGATGGATTATCAATGAAATATCAGGTGTTCTCAAGGCCTTGTTTGAGCTCCATTAATTTGAAGAAATGTATTACGGAATAGTGATTAATGAAAAATGTGTGGTTAAAAAAGAAGGTAAAGTTTTCGATTTGCGTGTAATATTATTTTAATGAAAAATGTGTAGTTAAAAATGAGTATTGAGAAAAAATAATGGGAAATAATGTAAAATAAAGGATGATAAACGGGGGCTAAGTTACCTCTTGGGTTGACATGTCAAGTGTCCTTTTTATTTATTTATTTATTTATTTTTCTTTTGCATAATTGTTTATACTGTGTGGAGGGCTTTCACTTATTCAATGGAGCTCATGAAATTATGGGGGGAAAATACCTCAGTAAATTTAGTGTATTGCCCTTCAATGCTTCCATATTTTATGATTGTCGTAATGAGACCTTTTGTTGGTTTCATTGACAGGTGGAGCCGAAGCGCAGAAAGAGATGACAGATAGATCTCCACACATTATAGGCGTACCCAGTTTCTTTCATATTGGCTACCGTATTGCTGTTGTGAGGTGGAAATCATGGAACAATAATAGTAATATAAAAATAACTGGAGTTACAGGAGAAAGTACTCAAATAATTAATAGCGTTGATAAAGTAAATATAATTCTTGAAAGTAAACAAGTTACAATAAATAAATTATATAAATATGATAAATTAGAATGTGATATATTATTAGGAAATGATTTTATTCAACAATTTCAATATTATAAACAAAATAATTATATGATAATGCTGCAAACACTTTGTGGACACTTATTAAAATTTTTTAGAGAATTTAAATCTTATAGGATTCAGCCAGCCCAGCGTGGTGATAAATGGGAGAAAAAACAAATTATATATAATGAAATAAAAAATAAAAGAATATTGTATAAAAAAATTTTAAAAATAGGAATAGAAATGAATATAGAAAAAATAATTGAACAGCCAGAAAAAGTTTATGGAGAAAATCCATTATTATTTTGGAAACCACATCACCCAAAAACTAAAATAGAATTAACAGAAAATGTTATAATAAGAGTCAGACCAATGACGTATACTATAAAAGATACACAGGAATTTAAAAATCAGATAAGAGAATTATTAGAACAAAAATTTATTAGACCTAGTAATGGACCTCATAGTAGTCCAACCTTTATGGTTATGAAACATTCTGAACTAGTTAGAGAAAAAGCTATAATGATCATAAATTATAAAGAATTAAACAAATATACTAAATTTGATAGTTACTTTCTACCAAATAAAGAAGTGTTAATAAATATTGTAAAAAGAAAACAATATTATTTTAAATTTGATTGCAAATCAGGATTTTATCAAATAAAAATGGAAGAAGATAGTATACAATATACTGCATTTAGCACACCTCAAGGAAAATATGAATGATTAGTTATGACATTTGGTCTAAAAAATGCACCACAAATATATCAAAGAAAAATGGATAATATATTTAAAAAGTTTAATGAATTTCTAATTGTTTATATATATGATATATTAATATGTTCTAATAGTAAAGAAGAACATAGAAATCATTTAATCCAATTTATTAGAGAATGTAAAAAGGAAGGAATTGTACTATTTAAAAAGAAATCTATAATAGAAAAACAAAAGATAGACTTTCTTGGATTATCATTAGATAAAAGAGGGATAAAATTACAGACTCATATATCTAAAAAGATAAAAAAATTTCCAAATAAATTAGAATCCAAAGAACAAATACAAAATTTTTTATGATATTTAAATTATGCAGAAGAATTTATTGAAAATCTTTCTAAGAAAAGACATAAAAACCAAATTTTACTTAGAAAAATAAATACTAAAGAATGGAATGAAGAACATACAGAAATAGTTAAATCATTAAAAGAAGAATGCAAAAATTTACCAAAATTCAGATTACCAAATGAAAAAGATAATTGGATTGTTAATACTGATACCTCAGATAAATATTGGGCAGAAATATTAAAAACAGATTTAAATGAAATTTGTAGATATTCAAGTGGAACCCTTAACCAAGAAGAAATAAATTATATTACTCATGAGAAATAATTACTAGCAATTATTAGAGGAATAAAGAAGTTCTCATTATTTTTATTATCCAAGAAATTTACTGTTGAAACTGATAATTTTCAAGTTGCAGGATTAGTCAGGAATAGACTATCATCAAAACTCCAATACAGAAGGCTCCATAAATGGCAAGCTTATTTAGCATTTTTATAATTTTGATATAATCCATATTAAAGGAATTAATAATTTTCTTGTAGATTTTCTCAGCAGAAAAATAAAATTTGCTGATGGATAAAGTCAAGGTCACGAAATTATACCAATCTATCCTACATATACTAAAACGGACAGATTTTTCTTAAAAAAGAATCCGAAGATATAAACTCTGGAGCAATCCAGATTTCAGAGATGTTCAACTCAAATATAAAAAATATTGTTGAATATGACTACTGAGCATCATAAATATGGTATAGAACTCAAAAATCAAGTTAATGCTATTGCAGCGCAACTAAAAGATATATTGTCTGAGACAGATATACCAAAGAGCTCAGAAATGAGTTTTCCAAACCAATACCAAACAGGGACAACTGGAAGTAGCAGTGGACCCAGACGTGATAGCATTTCAACTGATAATAAAGGAGATTCCATTTCAGTATCATCAACCAAAATAGTTATGATACATGGAGATAAAAGAGATACCAAAACAATCAATATAATAGACCAAGAAGATAAAATCTCTTTAGATCCAAAAGAAGAAAAATATGTCGAAATAGTCAAAATTGTTTATGAAATAAAAATGAGTGATTCATATCTTATCTATTCGGGAAATAATGTTTATCCCAAAATAACAGTCATGGAAGGAGAAACCATTCATTTGTAAAAATTATGGCAGACTATGAATTCATGGATTTGATATATCCAGGAAAAGAGTTGATTGAAATTTCGAAGTTTGATGACATATTCATAAAGGAAGTATCCAGATTTGCCAAAGGACGAAAAATATATTTGAAATTCTATTTAATAAGTTCAGAATATGATGGAGTTGTTTACTATCCAGTCGAACATATAATCTCAATTGGATATATTGCTGCCAATTTTCAAATAGATGTTATGAAAAATAATAGAAAAGTTCCAACAGTGGCAAAATCATGGATCAGACATATGAGAGCACTTGGAATTAAAGTCATCTACAACATTGCCAAAAATTTGTTTGATAAAAAATTCTCATACTTGTGTTAATATGAAAATTGGATGTTGGTATCCAATGGAGAATATGGAAAATCAAAAATTTTAAAGGACTATATTACAAGATTCGATATACATCAATTTTCAGGATGTTCTACTACTATAAAATAATCCTACCAACTAAGGGAGTGCCCCAACTGTATGTGAAGAAATAAAGGAAGATGACAATAATACAGCAGCATGTGAAGACATTGAAGAAAAAAAGCAATAATAGAAAAAGATGATCTCTGGATAAAAAGTTGAATCAACATGTGAAGATGTAGGCCCAAGGAGGAAAATAATAAAAAGGCAAGTGTGCCTTTGTTGATGTACTCAACGATGTAATAGAGTCTCATAAACTTGTATAAATAGAGTTATTGTGATGGATAGAATAGAGATCTCATCTTATCTTGAAATCTCGAGTTGTAAGCAATAGTTACTCTAAAAACCATTTCCAATTTGAAAAATCAATTTTTCTGGAAATCCTTTTGTACCAAATAAAAGCCTTATATAAATTCTGATTGAAATAAAACTCCAATATTTTGATATGAATATGAGTTTCTAAATCTTTATTCCCATAGATTCTTGAAGGATCTGATAAAAAGTTTCATTCTTATTTTAGAAAAAAAAGTTTTTCTTTAATAGAAGTCTAAAATTTTATTCTTTAGAAGTTGATACAGTAAGAGCAAGTAGCAAAAATACTAACAATTTCATGTAGGCAGTAGGTTGTTGAAGGAAGCAGTTTACAGATTCAGAGTTCGAAGGTCACTCGATTCTAAAAATAAAAATTCAGATCAAATATAAAGTAAAACTATTAAACTTTTGCTAAAATTAGAATGAATCTTTTTAAGATCTTAAAGAATCATAAGGATTAATTGATGATTATTTGTATGAATAAATGTCAGGATATATAATTGAAGGATTAGATAATCTATTAGAAAATTAGAAAAAATAAAGAATATTATTTCTCAATTAGAAAATATAAATTTATCGTTTAAAGAATATAGTATTTTAATTAGAAAATGTGAAATATATGTTGCAGATTATTCTTATTTATTAGATTATAGAATGAATTTATATTCAAATATTCAAAGTAGAAGATAAAATGTTTAAAAAATTATGATTGAAAAGGAATAGTGATAGGCCCTAGTGGTGAGACCCGACCCGTCTTCTCAGCCCGCCCCATTTTCTGTTCGGATATCCGTCCCCGCAACGGCAACTAGGGTTTTTGCTTCTCTCTCTAGACTCTGGTAAGTTCAAAGTGTACTTGAAGTAGCATATGCCTTCTACACACACAGAGACAATATGATAATGCTATTATCATAATTTCATCCAGATCAATCGAAGAGAAGAAGAAGAAGTGAAGAATAGAGAAGGAACTAATATGGCGAAGACAAAACCAGGCAAGAAGGACCTCGATTCTTACGGTATCAAAGGCACCAACAAAATTGTCAGACGTATGAATTACTCTCTGTCTTCCTCTCAATTTTACTCTTTCTTATTCTTCATATTTAAATCGCTACACAGTCATGTGAATTCAATTTTACTTTTCCTTAGTTTCTTTTTACGTCATCGAGAGGGAGAGAGAGGGGTAGTCATAGACTTGTCTTGCTATTTCATGCCACCATATGAGTACTTTCATTTTGCCACGTCTGTGAAGGGGGTCTGGTGTTTGGGGTGGCATGTAACGACCACTTTGGGCAAAAGTTATCCATAAGCCAGTTTATAAGGGAAGGTTGCCCAAAGTGCTCATAAGCCCTGCTTTTCAGGAGCGATGTGGGATTCAATAACATTGTCACATTGGGTGGTTTGAGTAGGGGCCGGCTCAAAGTGCTTATAAACTCTCTCGCGCATGCGCGCACACAAATACACATGGCTCAATTACACAAAGCGATATATACTCTCAACGTGGATGAGACTTGGACTTTTGGTGTTTTTTGGATCATGGTTTACTAGAGATGATTTGTCAAAGTTTAATTTTCATAATTTCTTTCAATTATAATTTGCTTGTACTCGTTTGTATCTACATTGTTACACGTGCCTAGGTGCTTGTTTATACATGTGTGGTTGATTGGCTTCCTTTGACTTCATTGGTATTTATATATTTTCGCATACACTAATGTTTTAACAAGCATAATATACACTGTCACGATAATTAAGTATGCAGAATCTATATGACTTTATCAATGACATGTCTAACTAGTGGAATAAAGTTTTTTGCTTTGCATAGTTTGCTAGAGTTAGATTTTTGAAGTATTTAGAAATTGGGTGTTTATGTAGCTGGAGATTGTGTGTTGATGAGACCATCAGACTTGGACAAGCCTCCTTACGTTGCGAGAGTGGAGAAGATCGAGGCTGATCACCGGAACAATATTAAAGTACAGGTTCGGTGGTACTACCGCCCCGAGGAGTCTGTTGGGGGTCGCAGGCAGTTTCATGGTGCCAAGGAACTCTTCTTGTCTGACCACCATGATATGCAAAGTGCTCACACCATTGAAGGCAAGTGCATTGTGCACAGTTTCAAGAACTACACCAAGCTCGAGAACGTGGGGGCTGAGGATTACTTTTGTAGATTTGAGTACAAGGCAGCTACTGGAGGGTTCACTCCAGACCGCGTTGCTGTGTGAGTTTTCAGAAATTGGTTGACTAACATTGAAGTGTGGAAAAATGATGTTTTATTGTTTTTATTTAATATCAGAATACTCTTTGTGGTTTTATGTTTCTGTAGGTATTGCAAGTGTGAGATGCCTTATAATCCAGATGATCTCATGGTGCAGTGTGAAGGGTGTAAGGACTGGTATGTAAACATAATTTATATGCTTCAAATGCATGTTTTGTGTGTTCTGTGATTGAATAAAGTGATGGGCTGTGATGTACTTCGATCCATTAATTAAAAACTTAGTAGGAATTGGTGCTGAAGTGAATTTTTTCTATAATGATAAGGATGTATCTTTAGTAAGTTCCTTTTTTCCCATTATTGTGTTTAAGTTGCTAGATTCTATGATGCTTGGACTCGGGAATGGGTATCAGGTACGGGTATGTATTTAAGTGTCGGATCTTTTATTTTTTAAAATATAGTAGATGGTGACAGAGGCTGGATCTGTAATTGGAAGTGTTAAAGTTAGTAAATTGGCGTTGTGATGTTTAGGATAAGACTTATCTAATTTATGAAATTCTTTTGTTTTCTTTTCCTTTAATTTATTTATTCTATTTCTTAATCTTGTGCAGGTGTTTGATGCATGAAATCAGTTTTAGGAAACTAAATTACGCAGTGATCATGAAATGTGGAGAGAAAAATCTGTACCTTAAAAGATGCTTATTGTGTTTGATTACATTTATAACCATAAATATAAAAATAAATGTAAAATAAACACAAACAATGAGAAGAGGAATAAAGGAAATCATCATATGCAATAGGTGAACATGATGTAGGATTAGGGAACCATAGAGAACAATTTTCTACATGGCTGCTGAAGTATTAGATAAACACAATTTTAGTGTCAATTCATTGAAGATGTCCCAATGTTTAGAATGACTTTATTCCAGACTTTAGGATGGCTTATGATTTGGTGTCGGTGATTATGTGCTTCCAAAAGATATTCTTCCCTAATAACTTTTAGGAGTGGATAGAAGTTTAGTCGAATTGATAATATAGTACTTATTTGCTTTTTGATCCTGGTGGTAACTCAAAAGACTTGTCGTATTACACTTAGTTATTGCCAAACTATAAGTAATATGCCTGTGTACGTTTATACTGATAGCAGCTCTTAATGTTTCTGTTGCAGGTTTCATCCTTCTTGCATGGGTATGACCATTGAAGAAGCAAAGAAGTTGGAGCATTTCTTGTGTTCTGACTGTTCATCCGAAGACGATTCCAGGAGGTCTTTGAACTCATTCCCTGTATCACCAGCTGTTGGCAAGGTAGAAGTGCATTTTTCTATTCTGATGCTTGCAGAATGAAAATTATTATATTATACAATTGGCAATTTTTTAATCTTTTTTTTTTTGAACTTGCAGCATTTGTATTGCTGTGTATTCTGTTATTTAAAAACTTTTATGCATACATCATAACTTTCTGAAGCTTTATTAATAAGAGAAGTCTATTAGAGCTATTTTAAGCTAAAAGAATCAATAGTTCAGCGAAAGCCGACCTCAGAAACACTTCCTAATTAAGATGCAGCAATGGACAGTTTAAGGGGTGTTACTGAGAGATAAATTTATAGGGAGCCTGCGTGAGTATAATTTTGGAGGCAATCCTCCCAGTATCCCAACAGTTCTGGTGAAAACTAAATGTAGGCTTCAACTGGTTTGCCACCAAGGAGATGTCCTCAGGCACCACGTTATTCAGACCCAAGCCATGCTTAGCTTTAACCTTAGTACCAACTCAATCTACTAAATGATCCTTCTGGTCCTTGTCCATGCCCTTCCAACTAAATTCCTGTACCACAAGTTTGATTCTCTTTGCCAAACTTATTATGATTTTGTACAAGATAAATAGTACAACGGGATACTGTGGACAAGTTTGACTGAAGGTAACTCAAAGCTTTGATTGAAAAAGCACCCCTATTCCTTTGATCCTCTTGATTATGGGAATCCATAAGAAAATTTTTGGATTACTTCCTAAAGGTACACCTATACAAGTCATAGGCTACTCTTGTAGTATGCACCTTTCTCTTGACTATGTGGACG
>NW_019229430.1:99185-168252 GCF_002742605.1 Olea europaea var. sylvestris
GTGAATGGATATGGCATGGAACCCCGTACCTTTTACATACTAAGAAAAACTCATCTACCATATAAGTAGCCCTGGCTTTGCTGGAGGTGAGTACAATCTTTTATTAATATTTAATTGTTGTGTTTAAAAATTAGTCAGTGTAAAAGGCGAGGATGCGGCCGCACATTTGGCATGCCAGTTTTGATGATTTTTTGCGCAAAAGATATATAGATAAATATTTAACATAAACCTTCATTAAATTTTTCCTTGGCGGATCCAGCATGGGTGGTCGCGCTGGCTCACCAGGTGTTGGATCCATTCCCACTTATATGGTGTAACCCTAAGTTCCTTCTTGAACTCTCTTGGTTTCCATTGAGAGGCAACAATGTGCGAGGAAGGGTGAGACAAAAATGGATGACTTGTTAGCTAAGGGCTCCACGAGTGTGAATATTGCTCGTATATTCAAAACAATCATTGCTATCTACTTGGAAGGAACAAGTCTACTTGTATCGACCCTCTTTTTCCGTAATGGGTTGGTTGGCTAATCTGACTGAGACTAATATCCCTAGACACGTTATTACTAAAATGGTACTGAAGTATTGAAATTCCATTTAAAATATATAGTTTGTAGTTCGATTACTAGATAGCTATGCAGCAGATTGTGTGATTATCCATTGATACTTCATTACCAGTAATAGAAGGAACAATATGCACATGGGCGTTGATTAATAGGGACTAATTTTGCTTAACCAGAATAAGTTTCAAATTTATGCAATTTATATTCACTCTATACTGTCGTAGACTATAGTTTTGTCATTCTCTGATGATAATGTATGGATTTTTTTAAGTACGATAACTATAGGAAATTCACCATTTTCTCAATTTTTTCCTAGTACATGTACCGCATCAAATGAAATGCCCTCCAAAGTCTATGACCATTTGAATTTGTACCCTCAAGATAAATCATCATTCAAGTGCGATGCAAATAAAGGGTAGAACATAAACAGAATAAACTGTTCAACTTTATTCATGTAAACATCAACTATGGACCGCTATCTGGGTTATGTTACAATTAATATCTAATACGTACATGCACATTCATATAGACATGAACGATGGACGATTGTCTAGGTTAAGACATTGAGTAATACTATTCGTAGTGAAGACTGTCAGTAGTCGCCCTATGTGACATACACTTGACAATTTGATATATAGATATGGTAGTTATTTTTTGAATTATAAATCAAATTAAAAACTGCCAAGTGTACGCTACATAAGGCGACTGTTGGTAGTTTTCACTGGAAATAACATTATTCTAAGACATTATATAACTAGGAGCCTCAATATTTACTAGTCATAAAATAAATATTCAAACGGTTTAATACCATCATGAATGTAAAAATATATATATGTCCTTGTTTGAACTTCATTATTTAAAATTTATTTTCAATAAAGAATTTTACACATAATTTCAAAACGCCTCTTACATTCTTAAGAAAAATATCACTTTTTATAAAGTCTATTCTAGAAAAACTCAAACAAGGGCTTAAACGGCTTGCTCAGTTTGGTAGGTGACTCGATTGTATCTTTGTTAAAAGGTTGGGGACTCCACTGAAGAAATAGCAATGTTTAAAATAAGTTCGTAAAACAATGAAGACAGGCTGATACTTTCTCCAATTTGAAAACAATACACCAGTAAATAGTTCCTGCAATTCAAGAATTCCACATTTTTCCATGTCATTCAACGCTCTTAAAGAGACCCTCAGACCTTGCACAAACAATTTATCATGCTCCTCCTCTTCATCTTTTTCACAAATTTCTGATTCCACGATAATCCCTAGAAAACCGCCTAAATCTTCACTGTCTCAGCAACTTCTGCGCCTCGAACACACCCCTTTGTTGCTCCCAAAACCAGAGGCACGTTTTGATGGTCGAATTGAAAATTCAGAAGAAGAAAAGGAAAATGAAAATGACTTTGGACGATCCAAGTTGGAGTCCTTTCGTCTGTTTGAATACACGGGAAATTATGAGCCTCTAGTTCTGTCTCCGCAGGGTGAAATTCCGGTGATTCAGGTGACTTTTGGACTGCTTATTTGGTCAAAATTTGATTTTTCTTGATTCTGCTCATAGTGGTGGCAACTGTGTCTTTTGTATGATGAATTATTAATTTATTTTGGTTAAGTACGTTTTAACATATACATGTAGAGGTTTTGACAATTTATTAGTGGCCCAACTTACAGCTTTGTTTCACTTTGATTACTTTAACTCTTTTTATTTCAAATTAATAACTGAACTTTCATTTTTATTTAATCTCGTTCTTGAATTGACAAAAGTGCTGACATTGTTAACAGAGAATAGACAACCGGTTATTTGTTTCTGAGATTAGTCAAATGTTAACCTAATTAAGAGGAGCAGCACAAACCTTATATGTTTGTCTCTATTTTTATCTTTATTGGATGTAGATTTTATTCCTTGCAAGATGGTGAGCAAACAAATTTTGGAATTCGCGTGGTCATTTTTTGAGTTTTATTTGGATCAAATTGCTCGTTGGAGTTTAATGGGTTTTAACACGATATTAAAACTTGGGATTTTATTTTAAAAGATCAACTTTATTAAAAGAAGCAGCTCAAGCTCTTATATGTTGGTCTATGTTTTCATCTTTATTCAATTAGGGATTTTATCCCTTAACATTGTTCATATATTGTTCATGAGTTGTTGGTGATAGTTTGGGAATGATGATTGATGAAGAAGGAGAAGTATTATGGTTCTGTCATAACATTGTTATCTACCGTGAAATTTCTAATTTTCAAACTGTGTCTTTCATTGAATAACATTAGGAAATAATTCCTCCACATTTCTGTGATATCACTGCTTCAAAAAGAAGTATTTGATTTTCATCTTTAATACACTAACTTCTTGTACGCTTCTGCACGACTCCCAAATCAACATATTGGCTTATGTTTAGCTAATTTATACTTTTTAAAAGTCTCCGTATTATACTTAGGTAATTTCTGTATGAGTACTGGAATATGTGCTTACTTTTCACCATAAATCACCATATTTTTTGGTAATTTTCTATAATAGTTCTTGAATGGTAAGCACATTACCAATTCAATATAAATCATAATTACATTTTGGCTCCACTGATTCTTTCTGATAACAAGTTTTCTTCATTTATTGTCTGTGATAATTTTGGAATTTGAACTATAATTGTACTAAGCATCATTTGTATTTCATTTATCAGGTACCTGCATCCGTAAATTGTAGACTCCTGGAACATCAAAGGGAAGGTGTGAAATTTCTCTATAATTTGTACAGGAACAACCATGGAGGTGTTCTCGGTGATGACATGTAACTTTCTGTTTTAACTTGACACAAGGTTTTTTTTTTTTTTTGGATGAATTTCTTTCGAGATTTCATCATATGATTTTCATCTTCTGGTTTTGGCAACCTCTGTTTGAAGATGGACTACTGAATTCTATTTTTCTCTAGTTTTCTATTATCTTTTGACCCGAAATTTCATATATGCTAATCTGTCCCTTCTCTATTTGTCAAGAAATTGGGAGGGTAGATGATAATGTTTAGTTCTTTTAATCTGGTTATTAAACGCACAAAAAAATTTTGTTAGGACTTTGTGAGAACAATCTTTGATTTTCTTTGATAAGTAAGAGTAAAACGTCTTCTTTATTTCGTTGTGCTGCAAGTGGTCCTACCATTGGTTTCTTCGTTCTTTTTGTTTCAGCTAAGCTGCAAATAAGATAGCAAAGTTTGACGGTTTTAGAAAGTTAGACAAGGATAAAATGATTACCCACATGCACTTGTTTTAACAAACAGAATGTTCTTTAGGCCTATGTATTAAGCTATAACTGAAAAATCAGTTTGCAGCATCTCTTCTGCAGTACAGAACATGGCATCATTAAAATACATGAGGACTATCCAGGTTGCAGCCAATGCTTTCTCAAATTAATTATACCTTGTGTTCTGTCTTGTGAGCTTTGTCTCCAAAAAGTACATATATTTGAGCTTGTACCATTAATAAATTTTTCAATGAATGTTTGTAACTGAATTGTTACCTTGCTACATTGTTTGTCTACCAACCACATTATTTCCTTATTCACCTTTCTTTCATTCGTGTTCTTTCACATTTTTCAGTCATGCTGTTTTCTTTTTCTCACATCCTTTTCTGTTTCATCACATTTACATGCCAGGGGACTGGGAAAGACCATCCAAACAATTGCTTTCTTAGATGCGGTCTTTGGAAAGGACGGAGAGTCAGGTGACTTAGCCCCACTGAAGGGAAATTGCAAAGATAAGGGTCCCGTACTGGTAGTTTGCCCCAGTTCTGTTATTCACAACTGGGAAAATGAGTTTTCCAAATGGTCTGCATTTATTGTTTCTGTTTACCATGGACCAAATCGTGACCTGATAATTGACAAACTAGAGGCACATAATGTTGAGATACTTATAACCAGCTTTGACACTTATAGGATCCATGGAAGCATTTTATCAGAGATACAGTGGGAGATTGTGATTATTGATGAGGCACACCGGCTTAAGAATGAAAAGTCAAAACTCTATAGAGCATGTTTGAAAATTAGAACCCCTAAACGTTATGGTCTCACGGGAACTATAATGCAGAATAAAATAATGGAATTATTCAATCTATTTGATTGGGTAGCACCTGGTTGCTTGGGGACACGAGAACATTTTCGAGAATTTTATGATGAACCTCTCAAGCATGGTCAAAGATCAAGTGCTCCTGAAAGATTTATCCGAGTTGCTGATAAACGAAAACAACACTTAGTATCAGTTTTGCAAAGATATTTGTTGAGAAGGACAAAGGAGGAAACTATAGGGCACCTTATGATGGGAAAGGAAGATAATGTTGTATTCTGTGCCATGAGTGAGTTGCAAAAACGGGTATACCAAAGGACGTTACAACTCCCTGATTTCCAATGCCTTATCAATAAGGACATGCCATGTAGTTGTGGAAGTCCACTTAATCAAGTTGAATGTTGCAAGAGGACTGTTCCAAATGGTTTCATCTGGCCGTACCTCCACGAGGATAATCCAGAAGGTTGTGATTCATGCCCCTTTTGCCTTGTTCTCCCTTGCCTTGTCAAGCTTCAGCAGGTATTTGATTTTCAATATGCTATTTGTAGACTTGTTGGCTGCCTTCAGATTGATTTTTTAAATCTCATGATGCTCCAATATTTAGTAGTGACTGGTACATGTTTTCTAATCAAGTTTGTTGGTGTCCAGTGCTAATGAAAAATATTATTTGAAAGAAATTAGCATATAAAAAGATCGAATGGGGGGAGTAGTAGGCAAAGGAGATGCTTCTGAATATTTACTCCTCTTCAGTGTGAGACGGTCATATTGGAGTGAAGGTAACATATTGAAAACCTAATTTAAAATTGTATCATCATTATCATTTTTCCAAAAAGTTAATCTGAATAGGGTAAATAAAGAGTTAATCTAAATAGGGTAAAATAAAGAGTCTTTGCAATCCATCACACAGGAAGTAAATATTGAAGATTTTAAAGGAGATGCTTCTGAATATTTACTCCTCTTCAGTGTGAGACGGTCATATTGGAGTGAAGGTAACATATTGAAAACCTAATTTAAAATTGTATCATCATTATCATTTTTCCAAAAAGTTAATCTGAATAGGGTAAATAAAGAGTTAATCTAAATAGGGTAAAATAAAGAGTCTTTGCAATCCATCACACAGGAAGTAAATATTGAAGATTTTAAAGGACCTGGAAATCAAGTTTAGGTTCATGAAATCTGGATATTGGATGTATTTAATTTAATGCTAAGCCTCTACACATTTAGCATGTTTGTCACAATGCAGGATTATGCTGGGAGTTACATGATATATAAGTCTTAACACTGTTTCTCCTCGGATCTCTAGCTTCTAGCACGAAAATAAAAAGTTTACATAAGAAGCAATGTCATGAAATTAATTTCCCTGGTTTCTAGTGTTCCCAGTTTGAGCAAAGTTTTATTTTTTGTAAGTATATGGAAGCCTGAAATAGTTTTTTAGATTGGCTGTAATCCTACTTACATCTTCTTAGAATACTTCTTTTTATCATTTTTCGAATGTTATCTTTACTTTTCTGAGCTATCTTACAGATTAGCAATCATCTAGAGCTCATCAAACCCAATCCGAAGGACGATCCATACAAACAAAAAAAGGATGCGGAATTTGCTTCTGCTGTATTTGGTATAGACATTGATTTAGTGGGAGGAAATGCCCTGAATGAGAGTTTCATGGGCCTGACTGATGTTAAACATTGCGGAAAAATGAGAGCTCTGGAAAGGTTGATGAGCTCTTGGATTTCTCTGGGTGACAAGATTCTTCTTTTCAGTTATTCTGTGAGGTATGCATTATAATGTGTTTAACTTATTTGATTGAGATAAGAAAAGATGAAAATAAAGCCAGCTTCTACCAAAAACAAAAGAGAGGAGGGGGAGAGAGAATACATTTATGAACTCTATTCAAAGATTATTTTTGTGGATAAATAGAGACAAAATAATCGACTAAATTGGGAGCCAATTTTAGAAATATTTCTTGCTTCAGCTTGCCTTTACAAGCACGAGATCCTTTCCATGGGGTTTTTAGGAGATAATGAGGAGTCCCAGCATTGGTGCTTCATTTTTGCTGCTTAATATTATTCTTCTGAATTATCAAGACGTGATTCAATATTTCTGGTATAATAGCAGTTGAAAAGCAGAATTCTAGTTTAGATCTTACTATCACTTCTTTGCTAGTCTTCTGAGAGGATTTTAAAATTATTCAACAGAAGCAAGGTTACCATTCCCTTTCTCATTTTTGTTTTTATTTATTTTTTGTTTGAGTTCAAAAGTTCTTTGCTTGCTACCTCCTCTCCCATGGAATGCCTATTTTTGTACAAGAACTTATCGTTGTTTATTGATTTTTATTATAAAGCAATGGAGCAATGGCTGGGGATTCTGCCCCTTCCATAATTTTTTGAAGCCACTTTCCATGTAGTTACTTTATTTCTAGTGTCAAGAATGCAAGGTATAGATGATGGCCTTGCAATATATACCGACTTTTTTTTAATCTGAATAGATACTATTTATTTTGTAGGTGGATTGCGCCTTTTTTTTTTTCATTTAATTCTTTTTGGTTTTGGGTTTGAGACCATGAATATCACCTGCCAAGATTCTTCATCATCGTGTACTATCACATATTTCCTTCTCCTACTGAGGTTTGCTTGTCTGAGCAGGATGTTAAATATACTTGAAAAGTTTATCATACGCAAAGGCTATTCCTTTTCAAGACTCGATGGCTCAACTCCAACTAGCTTGCGCCAGTCTCTTGTTGACAATTTTAACTCAAGTCCAAGCAAGCAGGTTAATTTTGGCGTTGAAATTTGATCTTAAATCATGATTTTTCAATAAAATGAAAATTAACATGTAGCCATCAGGTGTTCCTGATATCTACCCGTGCTGGTGGGCTAGGGCTCAATCTTGTTAGTGCAAATCGGGTTGTGATATTTGATCCAAACTGGAATCCTGCACAGGATTTGCAGGCGCAGGACAGGTCATTCCGTTTTGGTCAAAAGCGGCATGTAACTGTTTTCCGTCTTCTTGGAGCTGGTTCTCTCGAGGAACTTATCTACACACGCCAAGTGTATAAACAGCAGCTATCAAATATTGCTGTTTCTGGGAAAATGGAAAAACGATACTTTGAAGGAGTCCAGGTTAAGAAGTTTACCTCTTCTTCTTCTCATTATATTATTTTCTGTGTCACTCTGTTCGACCTGTGTGCTCTTTTTTCCAGGATTGCAAGGAGTTTAAAGGCGAGCTGTTTGGAATAAGCAATCTTTTCAGTGATCTCTCTGACAAGCTTTTCACTAGTGAGATCATCGAGTTGCATGAAAAGCAAGGAAAAGAATATGAACACAACCACGGGGAGAAGCTCGATTTGCCTCGACTTGGGATGGATCTTGTTCCTAAGAAAGAAACAGCTAGAAAGTTTTTGGTGGACGATGAGAGAGACAAAACAGGCGAACCTGCTCTTAAAGATCTTGGTGAGGTTTACTTATTACCCATATTTTAACGAGCCTAATACAATGCCATTAGAACTTTGTATGTGGTGAATTGAATTGACCTTAAGATTTATTCGAGTCATTTTGTTTTTCAGGTATTGTATATGCTCATCGCAACGAGGATATTGTTAACTTTGGAGCTGGGAACCAGGGCATGGATTTGAAGGACGCTGTGGCGACACGGCTATTCCACCCTACTGTGGGGACGAATAGATCTGATTTGGAAGGAGAAAAGGAGAATGTGAAAATAGTCGCTTCAGCCAAGAGACAGAAAAGAAGCCAGTATAGCCTCCTTGCTCAGTCGATGGGCATGGAAGAGGTTGAGTTTAGCAAGTGGTTACTATCAGCAACTCCTGCAGAGCGTGAAAAAGTGCTTCGAGACTATAAGAAGAGAAAGGACAAGATTCCTTAATTGTTGACAGTTTGCGATTCCTCTTGCAGGTGCATAAACACACAATTCTACATGTAAAATTTTGTATATACACACGTCTCTTTCTTTCATCTAGAGATCTTAGTTGAATTTGTACAGGAAAATGTATCCCAGAGTTCTGACAATATGCGAAAGTTTGCTGTTGCAGGTTGCGGCCATTGCAAAACTACATGCAAAAAATCTACTGTTCGATGGTGGTATAAAAAAGATCTAAATTGTGATTTAGATCTTGAAAGTGACTTAAAACCTCTCCAATGAACAGGCCCATAGAAAATGCAAATTGCATTTTAATGGCGAAATGACCGTGTCATTAACGTATACACAGGACAAGAATTATTGTCACTGATTGGTCTCTGCCAAGTAGAGCAGCACCCACCTGTCTTTACAGCTGAAACATCATCCTTTGACTCGAAATTAATGGTCTGTCCTTTAGGTAAGGCTGTGGGATTATCACTAGCCTCAAGAGCTTTCCTGCTAACGGCGTAATGTATCTGAGCAAGCACCTCGGTGAAGGCATTTTCAACTTCCATGACTCCAAAGCGGAAGTTTCCATGAAAAAGGCATTTTTCTCTTTCAGCAAGTTCTTTAGCATCTTCGGTTACGCAAGTTTGTCTTATTTCCTACAAGCCTGATGACAATGTTTGAATCTGTATGGTCTCTGAGTTCCTTCAACCATCTTTCAACATTCTTAAATGTAACATGACGAGTGACATCATATACAGGCAATGCACCAACTAGGTCAGCAGGGGCGGACCCAGACCATTTGAACTGTGGGGTCAAAATTTTTTTTTTTTCAAACAACGTATCATGAAAAAAAGGGAAAAATCGGTTGTTTACTGTTCATATTCGATATGTGCACTTTGGGAAGAAATCGATGAATTATATGATATATTTATGGACTAAATAATGGATATGAACCATGTGATATGGATATAGATTTAGAATTTGGACTTTTTGGGGCAGAAAATTAAGTTTTCAGCACAAAAAAAAAACAAAAAATTAAGTTTCCAGCACATAAAAAAAAAAAAAAAAAATCAGAAAACTGGGGGGTCATTTGACCCCACATGACCCCATGTGGGTCCGCCCGTGTAGGTCAGGTAAATTGCTACAGAATTTCAAGAATCATGCAAGAACCAAGAGACAAACAGTGCACAAGATCTGAGTATGAAAAAGTTTTGTCACATATCTTGAGAACAAGACAAGATTTACAATTAGTTGAGATAAGCTAAAAATCTTCATAAATATCTTACTTCTTGCGCTACTAGGTTCAGAGTTTTAAGTGTCTGTGCCAGAACTCATTCATCCTAATCCATGCAAAGAAATGAAGGCAAGTTCTGATGTATACATATGTACCGTGTAAAACTTCAGAATCAATACAACATCATACATATTCGTTCTAGTTTAGCATATTTAACAGTATTAAGTGTTCTTGAGAAACCCAACCAAACGGAAAAAGAACATAATGGGGTTGCGACCTGCTATTAGCACATTAGCAAGAAACCATAAAATTTTTTAACATTTACGTCACGAGGTGGATAAGGTAAGAAATGAAGTGCAATAATGGATAAAATATAAAAATGAGTATATATGCCATCAAGTGGAGATGGCGCTGCTTGAAGATTATAAGGGAATCATGGCGCCGGTAATCAAGACGTGTTCTTGTAGACTAGTGACAAATTCAGTAGAACATGTCAAGAGAGGAAGATAGGCCAAAATTGAGACAGTTGCTTGTAGTTGCTAAGGATCTAGTTGCTTTAGATGTCTCAATAGATCTACAACTAAATTGATAGAAGAGGTGAAAAAGGACCCACAAGGTTGATCTCGAATTTATTAAAACCGCACTTAGATTGTTGTTGTTGTTGGTGGTGGTGGTGGTGTTGTTACAACACAAAGTCATGCAAACTTGAAAATTCACCGGTAACAAATCATAGCACGACCATGAGAGAAGGCACGTAGGAAACATAGAATTGTTCGAGTTCAAAAAGAAAAATTATTAACTGGTTATTCATTTTTTACACTCATGTAGGCCTTCATATCTCAAGCCATAAGTCATTAGATTTCTCGTTAGCAGTGTGTTTGGTCCATCACATCTGATCGTAGTGACATCGAGATTTAATTCTTTATTACCTCAGCGTCAAAACCTCACTAGCATTCATTACTGCTTGCTGATTTAAGATAAACACATTAGTTACTAGCATTAAAACTCCACTTGAACAGAATTACATTTCATTTCCATTTTTAGTCATCATACATGATTCAGTTGATTATTTGACCAAAACTTAACCTCATATCTAACCACATTACAGCAAATACCAGAGAAATGGATCATTAGAATCACAAGTCTTCATCATAAAAACCATTAAACAGGAAAAAATTGGATAAAGCAAATGAATCTTTGGATTAATTCGATATAGATCAGTCGAACTCTGAAGCAGAATTTGCAACAAATTGACACTAATTTATGTTCAAAAGATTAGCAAACCTATAATTCATTACTAGTACTAGATTTAATTCCCCAAAACACTCTTACAAATAACTAAACCTGTAACAAAAAGTATTAGAAGAAAAAGTCATTTTAAATCATCTTCCGCTCTATACGCACCCATTATTACTTCCTCGCTTCAATTTATATATAAATACATAAAAGTGAACTTGTATGTATTGAGGTTTTTCTTTGGGTGTGTTGATCTGAAATCTGCGTGGATGATTCCAAAGAGACGACAGAGAAGATATTTTCTAATTTTTCCTTTATCTTTTGAATTGAATTTTGTGCAAATTCCATTTTAAAATCTCAATATATAATCATATTTCATAAATTTAATAAGAATTCTTTTAAAAAAGTTATGTGCATTTTCATCCAAGTTGTTTACGAAATTGTTGTCCACTCGAGCGAAGAACTGATATGGAGTCACGAACTTAGCTCGATGAGAGAAATTTGGTCCACCGAGGCACGAGTTTTAGGATTTAAACACGCCTATATGTAGATAAGAACTCTTGCACTTCAATGGGGGATGTCTTCTGGAGACAGAATGTACCACAAACTCTTAAGTTCTTTTTAAACATTTGGATCTTTTCGGGATCAAAGAAAGAAGAATAAAGATTACTCAAGACCAACTGAAGAGATTTTGAACTTCAGTTTTCTATTTTTGTTTTATCAATCGAGAGCGAGTCAGTATTCTTAAATGTGCGTATATGCGTGCATATGCTCAGGACTTTTTGAAACTCCCCACATATGGGTATGCACATGATAATGTTATCAATCCATTCCATTGATCACATATGCATGCTTAAAATTTAAAATGTGCATGTATTTGTATTAAAAATTATGTCCAAATTAGTCTAACAAAGTCTAACTCATTTTTATAGTCTAAAAAAAGCAATTTAAGACGAACAAACATCAAATTAGCCCAAATCATCCCAATCCATGATTTATATATAGCAATGTGTAGTTTTTGATGTATAGAAAAGTAAAAAAATCAAAACAAAATTTCATAGGCTTGCAAACTATTTACTTCTAGCTCGATTCGGTTTTTCTCTAGTTTCACAATTGAGATCTTCATCGAGTTGTAGAACTTAAAGATGCATTTTCCATTTTTGTATTGCTCATCTAATTAGAACCTTGAATGTTCCTTTTTTTCCTTTGATTTTTAATTTTAGGGAATAATATTTAGGATAAATCTATTTGTACAATAATTTTATACAACATTGTTGACAATTTTATAGTTGTCGAAAAAGTATTGTGGGAAAGATGAATTATTTTTAAAACTGTCCAATGACAATATGTCACATGGCATGTAGTCAAATTCATTGTACACCAAGCATGATTCTGATATTTATCAAACTTGTCCATATTTAGGTTATAATGATTCCGAAGGTTCTAATTTTTTATTAAATTTTATTCTTGCTTTAATTTACAAGGATTCAATGGAGCAAAATGATTCTTTCATGGCATCTAATTATATTTCGGAAGATAATGAGTTGATGAAAAAGCATTGGGAATGTTGGATGGGAAATTGCAGTTGTTGAAGATAATAATAAACCTAATGATGTGAGATGCACATTGTGTGATAAAGTTACGTGGCTCCAGAGTATGCAAATAGTGGCTTGTTAAATGAAAAGAGTGATGTTTATAGTTTTGGATTCTACAATTAGAAGTTGTTATTGGACGAGAGGTTCGGTGGACTATAGTTGTCCAGTAAACCAGGTACCATATCATTTGTAACTTTCCAAGACTTGTCAAGCAAGTTGTTTTACCAACAGCAATATTGTTTATAGGGCAGTTTAACCTTGTTGAGTGGCTCAAAATGCTGGTTGGGAACCGAGGAAATTGTGGACTCAAGCCTTGAAGTTAGGCCCACAACGCGTTCCTTAAAAAGTGCACTTCTAGTTGCACTTAAGTGTGTTGATCATGGCTTGAAAAAACGACCCAAAATGAGTCAGGTTGTTCGAATGCTTGAAGTTGACGAATTTCCTTACTCACAAGGCAGTTATTTCATTGCCTTAACTGCAAAACTACAAATCTTCCGCCTTTTCTTTGCGATTTCTTGAATATGGTTTGCTATTATCAACTACTACACTCGAATCTCGAAAAGTGCTATGGAGAGACAAAAGCCTGCTTTACATATAACATGAATATGTGAGTGAGGCAGATGTATGTTTTCTTCATCAATGGGTTCTGTCTTTGACAACATTATCATTTGTACTTTTTTTTTTCTTTTTCCCATTTTTTTGGGTTATTATCTTGTTTGAGCTCTATTAATTTTCATTTCATTACATTTCATTTTTCTCTCTCCTATTTTCAATCACACAATCTTTCATAAAATAATATTATACGTAAATCGAAAACTTTCCATTTTTTTTCAATCACTCATTTTTCAAAAAAAACACTATTCCACCCATTATTTTTTCCACGTAATGAGGGCCAAACAGGGGCTTATTGAACTTTTGTAAATTTATATTTTTATTAAACTAATTCAATGATATACTCATGTAGTAATCATTTGATTATCCTATCCTACATCTAAAAAAGAGAATTTGTCTAGTAGTGCATAATGAGGTGTACCGAAGGGCGTACATCCCACTCACATGGGCGTGAGATCTGTGTGAAAGAAATAATATTTTATTCGAATGGGTTTTTTGTCCATGTGAGTGGGGCGTTATAATCTACAACTAGCAAAACCGTAAAAAAGAGGGAAAAAGGAGGTGGACGCGTGTCGGAAGGGGCTGTCGTCAACCTCCTCTTTTTTTTTTTAAAACTCTATTTCGAAAATCATGAGAGGTGAGGCCATTCTTTCAGTACCCATTTTTCCCCTTTCTCTATTCCTCCACGCAAACGACCACTACCCATCAAGTTAAATATTTTCCTTTGTAAAAGTATCATTTTTGTTAAAATTAATCGCAAGGGTTTTGGAAGTGCATGCACACATTTGCACAATGGACAGCACAGAAGTAGCAGAGAAGACAGAGGAAGAGCTTCGCAAAGAGATCGATGAAACTGCGCCGTCAAAAGCGTGAGGTATCTCTTTCTATTTATGCATTTAAATGCATGTATTTCAACTTATATATTTTGAGTTTTTAAATTTTATGTGCACAGATTACAGAGCGGCTTCGCGATCCTAGGGGAATACGTCGAGGTGGTTTATTGGGCGCCGGACCAACTGTTGGAAATGGTGTTTATTAATAAACCAATTCAAAAATGAATGAGAAATTGTGGTTTTGGAATAGTGGCACCTGTTTGGAAGGTTGCATGGTTTGGCTCAAATCCTTTCATCACACCCCTCCATTCTCTATATAAAGGACCCCTTGGATGACTTTGAGAGTACACCATTTGCATATTGAGCATTCTTTCTTCTCAAAATTGCAATTCTCTTCTTCTTCATCTCTTTTCATATATTATATTCCTTGTAGAGGGGAAACTCCGTCGAATGTTCGCCGGATTTGTGGTTTGAAGTGCTACTACCACAAATCGAATCCGTTGTATCTTGGGAGACAATTGCCGCCAACCGTGAGCACCGTAGCGAGGCAATATTGTCTTAAGGAGAGAGTGAATACACTTGCCTCAGATTTAATCTTCGTTTTCTACTCCTTATTTTAATTTTCTTATTTGGTTTTATGGTTTTGTACTACATTTTCATTTCATAAATTTGTGATTTAAAATGCACTCACAAACAACCATCTTTACCGCTCACAAATAAGCCTGGTTCCCAACAATCTTAAGACAATATTTTATCGATGGTTGTTTTGTGTTCTAATCAAATTCTGTTCATTGTGTAGTTTATATTTTAATTCTTGTTGGAATCTGAATCTGGAAAATCAGTGTGTTGGTTTCTCTATTGCCGATGGAAGACCATGATGAAACTATAAGACCACTTTAAGAAATCACTTTGGCGATGATCAAGTTGATGGATCAAGATTTGTTTATGAGGATCAATTTTTGGATGAAATTCTGCCAAAAGAAATCTGGAACGTGTTCGAAGGAAAATGTCTCCATTGAAGAATGGTAAGGATTGAATCCCGTTTGGTAAGTCGAAACTACGATTCAATTTAGTGAACATAAGAGGTACGTTTTGTGAATATATTATGCACATTATCGGTATGATATTACTAACAACCCGAAGATGAATATTAATTCAATTCTCGTACATATCATATTCACGTTCAAGGAATTTTATTGTGCACTGTTGATTCCATACAATGTGATACTGCATAATTTATATATTATGCATCTTGGAATTCGTACAAGCATACAAATTTGTAAGTTTATGATTAGTTTAATCATTTATGGTGTATGTCCAGTAAATTCCAAAATTAGCAGCATACAAATTTCATATGTTGGTTAATCACTTTCTGGCTTTTTAATTCAACGGAAGTTTTGTGCCATACGTTGCCCAAGGAATTTTGACATAAACTGATTTTTAAAGTCAGTTTGCGCATATGCCAACCATCACGTTCTTTCGTGTTTAAGACTGCTTCAAATTCTGAATGCTGTTGAATATTTCTGGTATGATTCAAAAGTCGGCAGATAATGGTATTGCTGTACATTCTCGAAACGGTGCAATCCTATTTATTACATAAATACTTGGCTAACCCTGCACATGTCTTTCAAGATAGTTGGGTTAATTTTGAACAGGTATGTGTGTTTCCCCGAAATTGTGAAGGAAATGGGATCTACTCGACCTGGTAAGCGTTTGACGACTAAATTCTTATGCAAGTGCTGATCTTAGATTCTTAAGTATGCACCTGTTGATATACTTGATACATAACTGGAAATTCAGATTGCATATGTGTCACTATGATTCATCATTTCCAGAATTTTGCACTTTGTCATGAGATTTTAATTGTGCATAATATATGCGTATGTGAAATCTAGAAAAGGCCAGAAACCAGATGTTTAATTAATTTGAATGGTTCTTTTGGTGCTTTTATATTCTACTTTGAATCTGAAATCCTAATTGAAAACACTAGTTTTGTATCTGGGTTCAATTTGTGAAGAATTAAATTGCCATTCTAAATCCCGTCGAATGGTAATACATTTGTTGTGAATGTGAATCTGAATTGCCAATCATTGTGTTCCTTCGGAAACGTCGAATTGGGTTTTTTGTACAAAAACCGTCTGGTCGAACAAAATTATTGCTACTGGTTATAAATAATTTTATGAACCAATTGTATATTTGCATGGCTGGAATTAAATATACATGGCTAGAATTATTACATGCACATATGATAAATATATGAACACCATATCAGCACATGGAGATAAATCAATTATGAAAAGTGTCTGATCAATTTATGCTTATAAATCTGCTTTATATGCCTACATGCATGTTATATATATTCCAGACTAGACACTTACTTGAATCTGGAAAACTGAAAGTGACATGATAAATTAGATGGTTGATTTCATGTCTTGTTAAACTCATATTAACTTGAGTTAATGTTGATAGCCTCATTTAATCATATGGTATTAAGTGAGATGAATTTATGTCAATTATATTTGCATAAAGTATGAAAATTGTGACTTATTCTAGTAGAAAGTGCTTGTGAAATTATTGAAACATAGAACATCTTATAGAGCGCAGTTTATGTTTTTTTCATATGATTGTGACAAAATTGTGTTTTGTCCAAATGTGAATAAGGTGAACATATACTTTATGGTTTGACGTGATATAATATTATCTTATGTCACAAAAAGCGATGAGTCGCTTATGTTTGGAGAAGTAGTAACTCTTGTGAATCAAGATGATTAGTCTTTTTCATTGATGAATTGGACTTCAATCATGGAACCAATTAAGTTGGTTTATACTTTGAAAGTGCTGTTGGTCTATGTGACAACCTTGATTTAAATAATCGAATTATTATAGTTGATTGAAGCACAACTTCAAATGAAAAATGAGTATTCATTTGTGTGAATTGACCATCACTATTTTGAAGCACTCAATATTGATATTATCTAAGTGATAAACGGATTGAACTATGAAAGAGTTTATAACTCTTAAGATCAAAGTATAACCCAAAAATGCGGAGGTTATTATAAATACTTGAGAACTTATACGAAAAGTTCAAAATGTGTCGGTGCAACATTACTACTTGCACATACATTCCTAATTTAGGAATTGTGGGGGTAACTTAAAGTTACACTTCTCTGTACTTCTCAAGAAAATGGAAAAGACTCCATATTAGGTATGGAAAAGTCATCATTCGTCAAAAGTGTGGAGGTGTTTGGCAAAGACTGAAGTTCCTAAGCCTAAACAAATAAAGATTGGTCCCAAAGTGATTGATTGCATATTTATTGGACACGCCAATAAATAGTAGTGCATATCATTTTCTGTACACAAATCGGATATACATTAGGGTACCATAGTGGAATAAAGAAGTATAATATTCTTTAGAATTATTCCTTGCAAAGACAAAGGAAATGTAAGTTCAAATAAGAGAACTTATGAAGCTACAAATGGATCTTCAAATTAAAAAGAACCAAGGCGTAGTAAGAGGGTTAGAAAGAAGGACTTGACTTCTTTGATATCCGCTCATCCATAACTAGAATTACTTTGATAAGGTTACTAATTGCAACTGCGGCAATATATATATAACCTTGAGATTCATCAAATGGATGTGAGAATAACACTCCTAAATGGGAGATATACATGGAGGAACCTGAACGGTTCGTTTCTCCAAAGTGAAAGTCATAAAGTTTGTAAACGGATTCAAAATGAACTAATGTGACAAGTGTGTATACGTGAATACACCAAATGCCTATGTGATTGTATATTAGGTAATAGCCACGAAGTGTTGGTAAACATCAAGAAAATGCTAACAGAGCATTTCGATATGAGAGGCATGGGTGTGACAGAAGTAATACTAGGGATAAAGATCTCTAGGAATTGTACTTTCCCAATATCATTACGATAGAGAAAAATACTTAAGTATTTGCGGGAAATAAGTCAAGACACATATTAATACAAGTATACACTTGGTTAAAATAAGAGTGGAAACGTGTCACAACTAAGGTATTCACAAATGATTGGCAGTCTAATATATATTACGAACTGCACTCGACCATATATTACTTTTGCTGTGAATAACTTAGTAAATCCACGAGTAATCCAGGCCATAATCATTGGGTGGCATTGACAAGGGTCTTTGGGCATTTAAAGTATACTATGACCCGTGGATTACATTTCATAAGGTATCCTATGGTATTCAAAGGATATTGAAATCTAATTGAATATCCGACATGAAGGATTCCAAGTCCACAAGTGGTTATTTTGTTATCCTTGGTGGAGTTGCTATGGAATTGACAAGGCATGTTATAACTCAATTAACTATGGAATCCGAGTTCATTGCGTCGGATAAAGTCGAAAAAGAAGCAAAACAACTTCGCTTCGTAACTTTTGGAAGATGTTCCATAAGTATACCTGTGGTAGTCAGTCAGTTACTGGAAGGGCTAGAAGAAGCAAGAACAATTGAAATATTTGAAGAATATTCATAAGGTTCAAATACACTGTGACAGTTCAATATTAGAAATTGAACACCCTTCAACTATAAGAAATGATTGACTATAAGAAAATCCTCCAATCGCGTTTGAAATAGCTTTAGATAAAGCTAATAAGAAGCATGTAGCTTCATGAGAGGATTTCTTGGCTGTGACAATGTGTATCTATTAAATAAATCAATCGCTGGCCAGCTACATTTGATAAAGATACTAAGTCACATGTAACAGTAAGACATAATACCGCCAAGCAGTTGATCTCAATGGTGTAAACTTGTGGTACCTTTAAAGAGATTTACTAGGAGAGATCAAGAATACTGCATATCGAAGGGAATGAGGTAAAGCCTACTACGTTAGAGTCCTTGTAATGGTAATCCTACCTTGTTGACTGGAGATCCCAAGATCTTGGTTCAAAGGGGACAACTAAGTTATGAGGATTCCATGAAGCACTAAGGAAATAATTTCCTAACTCATTCCTATGATACCAAAGTGCTTTCTGCAGAGTTGGAAGAGGTTAAGATAATCTTTTAATGATTCCTATATCTTGATTAAGTCAAGTGGAGTAGGACAGAATACTCTTTATAGGAGGTCACCTATGTAAGTGTGAAGTGGGGCCGCTTCAATGAAAATTATTAAAAGGCTTAAATTCTCAAAACACTTGCAGAACCAAGAAGGGTTCAAGGCCAAAATGAACCAAGTCATGAGAACAACGACGGAATAGGGAAGACATCTGTGTGAGTATTGTTGTCTTGGCTTACACCAAAGGCTGAATGGTTCAAGACATCATGTTCACCAATTAGCCGAGTAAGTCCGATAGTATTTCACTAAGGGAGGTTAAAAGCCAGAAGCTACCTTACCTGATGCAGTGTTTTTCCGCTTACTCTCTACAATGCATAATGCATCATCATTGCATTGCATGATACTTATGTACTCGAATTTTCATTCATGTGGGGGATTGTTGGAAATGATGTTTATTAATAAACCAATTCAAAAATGAATGAGAAATTGTGGTTTTGGAATAGTGGCACCTGTTTGGAAGGTTGCATGGTTTGGCTCAAATCCTTTCATCACACCACTCCATTCTCTATATAAAGGACCCCTTGGATGACTTTGAGAGTACACCATTTGCATATTGAGCATTCTTTCTTCTCAAAATTGCAATTCTCTTCTTCTTCATCTCTTTTCATATATTATATTCCTTGTAGAGGGGAAACTCCGTCGAATGTTCGCCGGATTTGTGGTTTGAAGTGCTACTACCACAAATCGAATCCGTTGTATCTTGGGAGACAATTGCCGCCAACCGTGAGCACCGTAGCGGGGCAATATTGTCTTAAGGAGAGAGTGAATACACTTGCCTCGAATTTAATCTTCGTTTTCTACTCCTTCTTATTTTAATTTTCTTATTTGATTTTATGGTTTTGTACTACATTTCCATTTCATAAATTTGTGATTTAAAATGCACTCACAAACAACCATCTTTACCGCTCACAAATAAGCCTGGTTCCCAACACCAACAAGTTTTTCCGCCAGCGTGGTTCTGTTCGACCTGTGAGTATTTCCTCTCAAATACAATCAGTTAAATATTTCGAGTTCTTTGTTTTGTTCATTGGTTTTTTAATTGGATGTATAGGCGGAGAGAAATGATTCTGAGGACCAGGCACTGGCAAAAAGGAGGCTTTCTTCAGCTGTTGTGAAGGTGCGTTACCCTTATCGTTGAAGCCCTTAAGTTAATTGGGATTCTTTTTCTGTCAAAGTTCAACTTCTGCTTTTGTCGGGTTGAAGGTTGAGGAAATTACTGGGGAAGATTCTGAAACCGTGAAAGACATGAGAAAGAAAGATATAGCTGTTGAAGGAAGTGGTAGTGGAGAGAATACTACTTCAAGTCTGGGAGAGAAAAAGTCATCAGATTGGTCTTATGGTGTTGGTAGCCAGAGACCATTAAAGCGGTAAAGTATATCCTTCAATGTTTTTTTTGGGATCTCTTGGTATGTTATACTGTTCTATTGGTCTCAAGGTGTTGGTAGCTAGAGGCCATCCATAGCGGTAATTATTATGTATGTCCTTTAATGTTTTTCTTGGGATCTCTTGATATGTTATGCTTGGCTTCAATTTCGAAGGAATTGAATAATATCTCTTTTTAGTTTCTTGTTTGTTAGTGTTACTCTTACTAAAGATCTCCCTTTTTTTCTTTTTTTCTTTTTTTTTGGCGCTTTAACTTCTCTATTCGACTTTCTATCCATTTTATCATGTTTCTCGATTTCTTTAACATCTTCATTTGTCCTACTCTATTGATTAAAAGGTGACAAATTTTTTTACCCTATGTGTTTGTTTTATTTGGTATGATTCTTTGGGGTTTTATTGCACTTATATTTGTATACATTTTAATTTTTTTTATATGGGGTTTTGAAGCCAAGTTATTTTTCATTTGTTTGGGTTAAATGTGCCTTCAATTTCTATCTATTTAGCTCGTTTAGAGTTGTCAATCTAATTTGGCAAAAATGCTGGTTCTTTTGAAAGAACATGACATGTTTTTGAAATTCGGAAGACAAATAATATATAAATAGACCAATCAAGTCATAATCATTTTTATCGTATAATTAAGAGATCAAATTACTTTAAGAGACGACGTAAAAGGAAAATTTTAGATTAAAATAAAAAATAATAATTTTATTATTATTTATTTATTTATTTTTATTTTTTCTGAATTTTGTCTATGCATCTGTTTTGTGTGTCATTCTTTTTACATTTTGACAATATTTATATAATATTAGAATTTTCTCTACTATTTTTTTTTTTTTAAATTCTGAATTGTCTTTTATAAGTTTTTTTGCATTCATATGCGTCGTCTTGAATGTTTTACTTTTGTATTGATATCTGTCGTGCATTTCTTTATCTCTTTAAGTGCGTCTATTTTATGTTTTGTCTCTCATTATTTGTAGTATTTCATATGTAACTAATTATTTTTTAATTGATTTTTGATAAATATGTTCTTGTTCATTGCAAAATTCGTTAAGTTCTTATGATCCCTTTACGCTTTTTGTGTTTAAAGATGGTACAATAAGTAATTCTTACTTTGCATGATTGTAGTGTCGTTTCCATCATTATTGCTCCGATACTTTTATTTTCTATTATTTGTCAATGTGAGTGTGGTGAATTTTATGCTCTTGTTTATCGTCTGATCGAAACTTTGTTTCACTTGCTCTATTTTGAATATCTTTTCGTTTGATTAAGCAAAAAGAGTAAATCAATAGAAGACTGTTAATCAATTATTGGGTCGTTGAAAGATGTGATTGATCTTGATTTCCCATTTGATTTGTGATATGATTTAGAATGACCTGTTTATTTGAACATTTATTTTTTCCACTGGATCTCTTACACAAGCAATTTTTTTTTTTTTTTTTTTTTTTTTGTACTCGTTAAAGAATTAGCGTAGTTAGCCTTTATGAAAAAATCAGTATAATATAAAGATGAGAATTTGTTTGATGGGTTTAAAATTTTACTTGCCGATGAACTTCCGGGAAAGCTACACATATTTCTATGGTGGTTATTTTTATTAAAGGGTGAACTTTGGTCATATTTACATTTAAATGCAATTGAAAAAAATAAGAAGTCTTCCCCCTCCAATTGATGAGCTGTTTATCTGTTAGTTTTGCATTTTTTTCCTTCTAAAGTTGTTGGTATGTTTTAGTTTAAATTGGATCCAAGATTGTGAGTATATTGACTATCTTTTTTGATATTTGCAAAGAAAATGCTCATTTCGTACTTAGGTATATATGATTCTTTTGAAGTGGCTGTGCATCCACTAATTTTTGTACAAGACATATTTTTAGATCCTTTTAGAGTGAGTGAAATTTATGATGTTTAACAGTTTCCGGGGTTGCTACTTCTGAAACATGAGTTCTCAAATGGGAAGATGATGGTATACATGATATGGCTTCTTTATCCACCTCCATATATGAATCAAGTGATGTTGGTTATGTATTTCCTTTCCCTGGTCAATAAGTAGAAGCTTGAGTTCATAATGGGAATCTTCCCCATACATATCTATCAGCGAATAAATTTGGATAACAATACGATCGCTACAAGCCATTGAATCCAAATTTGTTGTTTATATGCTGGCTTCATATATCTTATGTTGACCCCAGAATATGTTGCCAATAGATACCGGACCTACCCACGCACACGTAAGTCTGGTCCAACACGCTAAGACATGTGGACGGTCTAGAAATAATAGCAAAAGGCGGCGTGGGAGCGACTCAGAGGCGCAGGTCGAGAACGTTCGGAATCCGGCGATATGTTCGCATAACGATTGTACAATAATTACCAATCGATGTTTGTAGAATGCGAGTATGAATTCATGTATGTTGTAAGAGAGTAAAATGTAAAGAATGTTGTATTTGTTCTTGTGTTGAATCTTGCATTACCCTTGTGAGAGATACATGGAGAGTATTTATAGTGTTACAACTTAGATCTTGGCCTTTGGTTGGGAGTACACGTGGCCTCATTTCGTAAGTTTACATGTCAAATAATAGGCATCACATTTGACTTCCGAGCCTGCTACACATTTATTAATTGGTGGCTGTGTCACTATATTAACAAGACAAGACACTTGCACTCTATAATGAGTGGCCCATCAATCAATCAGGAGGGATCCTTATGTAAGACCGGATCTCTGGGGAGGAGTGCTGCTTAGAGCCTCATGATCTTGGAGAAGATTGGGCCTCAGAAGGAAGGCCCTCGGCTACAAGGTCACTTTAGCATATTAGCTTCGGCATAAGCACTTGGGCCCATGTCTGGCACGGGGTCTCGGATAAGATGCCACGTGGGTCGAAAGAGGTGAGCCATGGGCCCAGTAGGTCGGCTAACTGTTAATACGTCACAATAATCCCCCAAGTCCAAGTATGATCATTTATGTAATGCGTAGACTTTTATTGTGGCGAATCGCGTGGGGTAAAAAATTGAGAGAATTTTTTGTACCTCAACTAATAGTCCTCCAAGTCCAAGTATAGATATTTATATCATGGTTGGAGTTGAAAGTGATGGTGTTGCTGTGATTGGGAAAGGTGATGAAGAAGTCTCGAACCTGCCGATGCTTACGAAGATGTGGCTGAACTACGAAGAAGTAGATGAAGTGGATCGAACCTGCCGAGGCTTGCGAAGAGATGATTGTCTTCGATGTTTATGACAATGATTTGATATTTTGTGCATATTACTAAGAAAAGGCAGCCGAGCCGTTTCAACTACCAAGGCACGTATGGCTGCTGCATTGAATGTGAAATGATGACTACAGCTGGGACTTCTAGAAGGAGATGCGTTTGGAGAGGTGTGTGGGAAGCACGTTTGGATCGGAGGCGTTGATTTTGAAAACGGTTTGAATTCTACGCCTAGGATTCGATCTGCAACGAAGGGCCCAAATTTGATGAGCCTTGATCTGATGGCTGGTGTTCGACCTGAACTTGTATAAAAGGCAGGGAACTCCCATTTTGTGACCTTTCTATCTCTGTAATTCTGTGTTTGTTGAAAATATCATATTCCGGCGTTAAGGCTTTGCTTCGTTCTCGTTTTTCGGCATCCTTTAGTTTCCTTAGTCGATTGTCTAGTTATTTCTTGTGAGAATAACTTGTTTTGCAATCTTTGTCCATTTTCCAAACTTATTCTAATATGGAGTCCACTTCGGGTAGGGGGTAGTCATTGTTTCGTCGTTTGGGGAGGGTACAGTTCGTAGGGGGACTCCGAGATCGAATATTATGCTATGACCTAGGAGCCCGTAAATTACGAGGAGGAGTGGGGTGCGTCCAGGATACCCTCAAATATGACACAGAAGAGGTTGGGGGCGTGCCTCATAACATAGAAATGCTAGTCCCCGAGGCTGATGAACGGGCTTGTTATCCGAGGTCCGGATGTGTCGCAGTCAGTGAATACTTGTTTAAGGCGGGTATGCGTCTTCCTCTGTACCTCTTCTTTAGGGTAGTGCTAAGGAATTTTATGTTGTCGCTGACCTAGGTTTTACCGAATGGGTGGAGCCAGTTGGTGGGGTCTTACTTCCTGTGGAAGGAAGTGTCGATGGGGGAGGATATACCTTTTTCATGTCTTTCAGACCCTCTTCCAGCCCAGAGTCTTGGGCAAAGATGAGTCGAAGGGGTGGTACTACATTACTCCTTGGGGGTCGCACACCCCTTTTGTGATAGGATTGCCTTCTTCCATCAAGGGGTGGAAGGAGTTGTGGTTCTAGGTTCGGGACAACTGGTAGGCAGTAGTTGGGGACAAAGCCTTAGCTTGCACGGTACTGACCCAATACTACGAAGCTCGTGAGTCCCCCAGCGTAATTGTACTTTATATTCTGCTGAGCTTTTTGGAATTTATTTTTTGCTAATTGTTGTCACGCTTTGTAGATTCGAGAACGAGATACCAGCTCCATGAAGCGGAGTTTGACGTCATGGAGGACATTTACAAGCTTCCTTTGAAGCTTCACCATTTCAATCATCTCATCGATCGAAGCCATTATTTCCTTGACTTCGGACTGATGGCTTCCAAGGGTAAGAAGTGCCTATACTTTGTGATGGGAAAGTTTGCTTATTGATGTCAACCTCTGATCTGTTCCTTTGTGTTGCAGATAAGTTCTAGAGGAGGGAGTAACCCGCCCCCGACATGGCTACCATAATGAAGGCCACTACTAAAGTTGGGGCCCGGTCTCTGAAACTCGGTTCAAGCGGGGCAAAAGGGGTAAGGGGCAAGGTGGAGCTCCTTTCCAAAATCAATACCTCCCGGGCTATTGAGGAAGAGGCTCCAAAGAAGGAGAAAGACAGGGAGCCTCAGGGAAAAGACAAAGTCCCTGAGGACTCCCAGAAGAAGAGGAAGCTGGTCCACCTCACTAGTTCTTCGGGAAAGTTTGGGACTTCCATTTTCCAAACCAGCAAGGACTCCAGACCACCGAAGCTCATGGACTCTGCCATGAAAGCGGTGAAGGTGGAGATGGTTCAGAAGGCCGAGGCTGAGGAGGCGGCGGAAGAGGTAGTGAGGTTGGCTGCGTTGAAGGCAGAAGAGGAGGCTGCGAGGCTAAAGCCCGTAAGGACCCAGGGGAAATCCCCTAACTTCCTGGTTGGGCGTGAAGAAGAGCTTGCCCCTGCGTTGTTGAACACTCTTCCTGAAGAGGTCCGAGGTGCTGCAGCTAGTTTTTATAAATTTTGGACAGATAGGTGGGTGCAGCACACCTCGTCCTGCGACGTCGTTGACCTCTCAAGGGCCCTAGTGAGCGAAAGCGCGAGGACATTTGGCCTCGCATTGGAGTGTAGGGAGGTCCTCACTGACTTTCAAGTGAGGACCATGTCCTCAGAAAAGAAGCTGGCCTCTGCTGAGGAGGAGTTGAAGAGGTTAAGGGCCGAGGTAGAGGAGACTAAGGTCCAAAAAGTTGAAGATGCTGCCAAGTTGGAATCTGCCTTAGCCCAAATAGAGGCCTTGAAGAATGAGGCATATGAGTCTCAGTGTGAGGTGGCCTCCCTTACTAAAAAGGTGGAGACGTCAAATAATCATCAGAAGGTCATTGCTGAAGCCTTGGAAAAAGCAAACCTTGAGCTTGCTGGGGCCAAGGATGCATATAACTTCCTGAATGACCAAATAAAATGGCATGTTGATGAACTGGCCAAGGCGAAGGAGGCAGCCAAGGTGGTGGGGGAGGAGACAGTTAAAGAGTTCATTGCCAATTTCCACAACATCGAGGAGTACTAGAGCTTCAGCGCATACTGGAGGAACTTCGGCTATGCTGAGGTGATGGAGATGGCTGAGGAACTTTACCCAAGCTACTACCTGTCTCAACTTAGGTCTGAGTTTGTGGATGAGGTACCTCAGGCCCCAGCTAAGGAAGCAGCAGAAAGGACTGAAGAAGGGCCTGACGCTCAAGCTGCTGAAGTTCCTACTGCAAAGGCGCTCCCACCATCATCCGAAGCTTACTTTAGGATTCCTTTTCAGTTTATATCAATGTACTGACCTTGAGCCTACCTCTTGTAATGTGCTCAATATTAATGAATGCCATGTTTTGTAAAGTTTTACTTTCTTTTCAATATCAAGTGCATGCACCTCGATAAATAATCATGCATAAGTTTGAGTTAGCAATCTAAACTTGACATCTCGCTTCAGGGTGAGCTAATAATCAAGCCATATAAATGATGACTTAATGGGTTGCACTTTGGCTCCATCACTTTAAGATAAACCACGATGTCCAAATTGCACTTAGGTTATTTGACTGAATCTTTCCATTGAGTTCAAATTGAGGTGAAGTGATAATGGATGAAATATGCATGTCGAGGCATGTGGAGTGAGCTTCGGAGTTCAGGCGAGGTAACCCCAGCTTCCCTACATGGTGGATGGTGCAGTTATGTAGAGGCTTCTCCCATTGGTGTTCAACCTCGTCAAAGGAAGGCATGTAGAGTGAGTTTCGGAGTTCAAGCAAGATGACCCCAGAGTTGGGGATTTGAACCTCTTCTCCGAGGCTCCCACGCTTCCCTACATGGTGGATGGTGCATCCATGTAGAGGCTTCTTCCTTTGGCGTTCAACCCCGCCAGAGGAAGGCATGTGAGCCTCGAAGTTCAAGCGAGATGACCCCAGAGTTGGGGATATGGACCTCTTCTCCGAGGCTCCCACGCTTCCCTACATGGTGGATGGTGCATCCACGTACAGGCTTCTCCCTTTGGCGTTCAGCCTCGCCAGAGGAAGGCATGTGGAGTGAGCCTCGAAGTTTAGGCGAGGTGACCCTAGAGTTGGGGATCTGGACCTCTCCTCCGAGGCTCCCACGCTACGAGAGGTATTTGAATTTAATGACATTTTATTGAAACTAAAACAGTTACATAAGTTGGGAAAGATCCTCCAGCGATGCAGTACATTCACTGGTAGTAAATTCTGAGATGCTCAATATTGCCCTCCATGTCTTCAATTCTGTAGGTGCCGGGTCGGAGTTCTTCTTTAACTCTATAAGGACCTTCTCAGTTTGGACCCATGGTACCTTCTCCAGGTCCTTTGGAGGAGAGGAAGACTCTCCTAAAGACCAGGTCATTGATTTGGAAGAACCTCTTCTTCACTTTAGAATTGAAGTACTTAGTCATTTTCCTTTGGTAAGCAGCGAGCCTCAGCTGGGAGTCATCTGTTCTTTCATCAATGAAGTCGAGGTTGAACCTCAGTAGCTCGTCATTAGATATTTCGCTGAAGTGTAGACGACGAGGTGATGGTAAACCGACCTTGACTGGGCTCATGGCTTCGGTTCCATAGGCCATAAGGAAAGGAGTTTCCCCCGCGAGAGTTCTGGCAGTAGTTCGGATTGCCCATAGCACTTGAGGCAACTTATCAACCCAGGCTCCCTTTGATGCATCCAGTTTCCTTTCGAGGACATGTTTGATCATCTTGTTTACAGCCTCAACTTGGCCATTGGCTTGAGGATGACGAGGTGTTAAGAAGTGCTTCCTAATCCCAAGTTCTTCACCCAGGTTCCTGACCTTTTTATTGTCGAACTGCCTTCCATTGTCTGAAACTATGGAGTGGGGAATTTTGAATCGGCATATGATATTCTTCCAAAAGAACTTGGATGTTTTTGCTTCTGTGATTTTCGCTAGCGGTTCGGCTTCAACCCACTTCGTGAAGTAATCAATGGCCACATGGCAAAGTTCGCGCCTCCTCTAACTTTGGATAAGGGACCTATAAGATCCACGCCCCACTTAGAGAAGGGTCATGGGTTGGAGACGGCAGTTAGCTCCTGTGAAGGTTGCCTCTGAGTGGGAGAGAACCGTTAGCACTTGTCACATTTGCGCACGAATTGAAGCGCATCATTTTTCAAAGTGGGCCAGTAGTACCCTTGCCTCAGTACCTTTTGTGCCAAGGCTAGTCCTCCTGAATGATTGTCATAAACACCTTCATGGATTTCCCTCAAGATGTAAGAGACCTCGTCTCCCCCCACGCAGCGAAGAAGTGGGGAGGAGAAGCTTCTTTTGTAAAGTACTTCGTCAATGAAGAGGAAATGAGCTGACCTCTTTCTCAGCTTGTAGGTCTCATCTTTGTCAGTGGACAGAACCTGGTCCTTTAGGTAGGCTATGATTGGTTAGATCCAGATGGGGATTTTTTCGACCCACATCACCTCAGTGGCCTCGGTAGACGGCGTGAGGAGGTGCTCAATTGGTAGTATAGTAAGTAGTTTGGAGTCCTTGTTGCTCGCGAGTTTAGAGAGAGCATCCGCATGTGCGTTTTCGAGGCTAGGGATCTGCATTATTTCGAATTTTTCAAAAGATGGGAGGAGGTTCATCACCATCTTCAAGTAGGAGGCTATGATTTTATCTCTAACTGAAAAACTACCATTCACTTAGCTCAACACTAGCTGGGAGTCACTGTTGATACGTAGTCTCCTTACTTGCATTTCTTTGGCTAATATGAGGCTCGCAAGGAGCGCCTCATACTCAGTAGCGTTGTTGGTGGCCTTAAACCCGAATCTCACGATTGAGTTCAACTTGTGACCTTCTGGGCTTACAAGGACCACCCCAGCTCCCGAACCTGTGTCTCCAGCCAAACCATCCACGAACAAGTTCCACGTGGGGGGCTCAACAAGTTCCATAGCCTCTTCCATCTCGGGTACATTGGTGAACTCTACTACAAAATCAGCTAAGGCTTAGCCCTTGATGGCTGCCATTGTCTTAAAGACAATGTCGAATTCACTTAACTCTACTGCCCATTTTAGTAGTCTTCCCGAGGCATCTGACTTCTGTAGCACTTGCCTCAAAGGGAAGTTGGTTAGAACGTGAATGGTGTGTGCTTGGAAGTAGGGCCTCAGCTTCCTAGAGGCAGTGATCAAGGCTAAGGCTAGCTTCTCCATATCGGGATAGCGAGATTTCGGAGATAGGAGTGCCTTGCTGGTGTAATATAAGGGAGTTGGGTGGTTTCTTCTTCTCGGGTTAGGACTGCACTAATGGCCTCATTGGAGACGGCCAGGTATAGTTGAAGGATATCGTCGGGCTTTGGCTTGGAGATGAAGGGGCCTGCCCTAGATGCCTTTTCAGGCCCTAGAAGGCCTCTTCACATTCCTCATTCCATTCAAACTTCTTCCTGGCTTTCAATACCTGGAAGAACGGGAGGCATTTATCGATAGCCTTGGAGATAAAGTTGCTAAGGGTTGCCACTCGTCCTGTTAGACTTTGGACTTCCATGGGTTTCTGGGGTGATCTCATTTTGAGTAAGACATTGATCTTTTCAGGGTTGGCTTCGATTCCTCTTTAGTTGACCATGTACCCTAGGAACTTGCCAGAGGCAACGCCAAGAGCACACTTGAGAGGGTTGAGCTTCATCATGTATCTCCTGAGGATTCGAAAAGTGTTATCCAAGTGCATCACATAGTCGTCTGCCTTCAGGCTTTTTACAAGCATATCGTCAACGTAGACTCCCATTGTCTTGTCGATGAGATCTACAAACATTTTGTTGACAAGCCTTTGATAGGTGGCCCCGACATTTTTCACCCTGAAGGGCATCATCTTGTAGTAGTAAATGCCTCTGTCAGGGATAAAAGAGGCGTTCTCCTCATCGGTCGGGTACATGGGTATTTGGTTATAGCCAGAGTAGGCATCCATAAAGCTCAGGAGCTCATGCCCGGTGGTGGAGTCTACCAATTAATCAATTCTCGAAAGTGGGAAACTGTCTTTGGGGCATACCTTATTGAGATTGGTAAAGTCAATACATACCCTCCACTTATTGTTGTGCTTCTTGACTAGCACCGGGTTGGAGACTCATTTCGGATAGATGGTCTCTCTAATGAAGCCATTTTCGATTAGTTTCCGCACTTCTTCCTTCAGAGCCTCGTATCTTTCTAGGTTGAGGACTCTTCTCTTCTATCGATGCGGGGCAACCTTAGGTTCTATCTTTAGGTGGTGACAATTGACCTTGGGGCCTATGCCCACCATGTCCTCATACCTCCAAGCAAAGACGTCAAGATTCTTGCAGAGAAAATCTTGTAATCTTTCTTTCATGTCGTTGCTCAGGCCTATGCCTACTTTCAACACCTTCGCGGGGTCACGAGATCGATCGGGAAGCTTTCTAATACCTTAACCGGATTTGTTTGGGGTTTGTGCTCAATCACGTGGGGATCAATCTCATTGATCATGGAGAGTTCTTCCTGCTTGAGAGGTGCGTCGATCATGTCAACATCCTCTCGTTCGGGAGGGGCCTCACTTGGGACGTCTGCCATATCCACATCAGTCAGGATGGCATGTACCTCTCGAGGCTCAACCTTTCTGATGGAGCTCAGGTAGCACTCTCTGGATCCTCTTTGGTCACCTCTCACTGTTATCATCCCGTTCTCAGTTGGAGTTTCATGCATAAGTGGTGGATGGAAGTGACGGCTCCCAACTCCTTCAGGGCTAGTCTACCCAAGACTCCGTATTAGGTCGACCGACTGTGTGGTTTGGGAGGACTCTCCCATCTCTATCGCCAATGTTATCTTTCCTCTCGGAGTGATACTATCCCCAGTAAATCCATATAAAGGAGTGGTGGTGGGCATCAACTCGTGGTCCAGGATTATCTTATCAAAGGTGGATCCGAAAAGGATGTTAGCGGAGCTACCGTTGTCTACTAGTATTCGATTAAGCCCATTTCGGCCCTTACTACAAGTGCATCACAATGGGAGTAATAAACCCCTTCAGAGTCCTCTTGGGTAAAGACGATGGGCGGTACTTGGTTTCTTTGGGAGCTACTGTCGACAATATAATTGGTCAGTGGGAGGCATTTGGCCTCTCGGGCATAGTTTCGTTTTGCGTTTCGAGTTTTCCCTCTCATGTAGGGGCCTCCAAATATGGTGTCTATCTCGTGAATAGGGGGCCCCTCTTGTGCATAGCGGTCCCCACGATGCCTTTGTCCTTCCCTGAGCCTCTCTGCTCTATGTTCTCTTCAGCGGGGGGATACATCTCACTGGCGGGGGGTGGCCTCCTCATGCCTAGGTCGCTGGTCATTCCTAGGCCGGGCCCGTTTGCCTGTGGCGAATCATTCCTCCTGTCTTGGGGATTTTCCCGTCAATTACGGTATGCGTACTCCCGACACTCAGACGTGTCATGACCGTAGGAGCGGTAGTACGTACAATAATCGGGGGGTTCTGATTAAGCCTATTCCTGGGTCTTGAACTGCGCCCCCAGCCTCTTCCTCTACCGGAGACTGTTGTGAAGTTCCTGCTTGCGGGTTGGTGGTAGTTGGATTGACATCTTCAAATGCTAAAGTTGGAATTGTGTTTAAAGTGGTTATGGCAAGTGCTTGCCCTGAATTATTATCACCAGGTGGGTTCATCTGGTAGTCCATCAAGTGGGAGGTCGGACCCCAGACGCGCTGTCTCTGTTGAGGTGGGAGGCCTCTGCTGATTCCGGTGTTTAATTAATTCTTCATTAATAATCTCCCACCTCATCATTTCCAACAGGGCGTCGTAGGTGGTGGGATCTTGGTTTTACACGTCCCTTCAGAACAGGGTGTTTATATTCAAACCTCCTCTTAGGGCTGACAAAGCTTCACGATTGGTAAGTTGCACGCAATACGTCATTTCGTCGGTAAAGCGTGATAAAAAGCTTTTCAAGGATTCTCCATGTGCTTGCCTCATATCTTGAAGGCGCTGGATGTGGGCCTCTCTCTCTTTGCCCATCACAAACCTTTTTAGGAAAGTGGTCTTAAATTCTGGCCAACTCTTTATGCTCCCAGGCGGCAGTCAACTATACCAGATTTTCGCTGCTCCACTAAGTGTCAAATGAAAAGCTCTACACTTCACAGTGGGGTGGTGCCTCTAAGGCTCATATGAGTTTTATAAGCGCTTAGGTGTTTCTCCGGGTCACCTCTCCCATTATACTTTGGTATCTTGGGCATCACATAATAGCTCGAAACCTGGGCATTTCTTTGTTCCCTTGAGAATGACAGATTTTCATCGTCATCGTTTAAGTCACAGGACCTCTGTTGCTCATCTAAGTCATTATTCTCTTCAGCTTCTTACCTAGGCGGTTAATGAGAGGGTCCAGCTTGGGTCCTAGCCTCCTTTTCCTTCTTTTGGCGCCTATTTCTAGGCAGAGTAGCATGAGGGGCATTTTTATGCCTTTCCTCTGACTGATGAGATATTGGAGCTGGGGGCTGTGGTCTATTCCGAGGCTCGCGTTGCTATTGCCTGAGCCTCAATTCTGCGAGGTTAATTCTTTCAAAGACGCTATTAGACCTCATAGGTCTTTGTTCTGGCTCATATGCTGGTGGAAAGTTGTCCTTGTTATACCGGGCCTCGATGGGTTGACCTCCAGCATAATTGGAGGAAACATCAACTTCTACCTCCCTTTCCCTGGGGCTTCTGCCTCGACTGTATTCTGGTGATACAACCCTTTGGCTCTGGACTTACTCATCTTGGTCGTAGTACCCTTGGGGTGCATAGGAAGGAACAGGGAAGCCTCACTGGCTCAGCATTTGGGCCATGAGAACTCATGGCCATGTTTTGGCTAGCAATGTCCCTCATATTTAAGGCCATGGTGGCCATCTCCCTTAACAATTGAGCGGCCATCCGCATGCCAGCTCTTCTGTGGTGGTGGTGAGGCCGATGCCTAGCTACAGGGGTAGCTGTCGATAGGGGCATTCCCACATTTTCTCTTACCCTCCTAGGGGGTACATCCTCGTCTGAACTCATTCTCTTCTATTCCAAACTCAGATTGTTGCTAAGTTGTGGGGATTCCACTTGTTCTTTTTCAAGAATAAATCATTTTTCAAGGGGGATGTCAAAATATTCTTTTCGATAAGCTTCCTCCACACAGTTGCTCGTGGTTATAGTGTGGTTTCTCACAGACGGCGCCTATCTGTTGACCCCAGAATATGTTACCAACAGATATCGGACTCACCTGTGCACATGTAAGCATGGTCCAACACGCTAAGACACGTGGACGGCCTACGAATAATAGCAAAAGGGACGAGGGAACGACTCAAAGGCGCAGGACGAGAACGTTCAAAATTCGACGATATGTTCGCATAACGATTGTACAATAATTACCAATCGGTGTTTGTATAATGCGAGTATGAATTCATATATGTTGCAAGAGAGTAAAATGCAAAGAATGTTGTATTTGTTCTTGTGTTGAATCTTGCATTACCCTTGTGAGAGATACATGGGGAGTATTTATAGTGTTACAACTTAGATCGTGGCCTTTGGCTGGAAGTACACGTGGCCTCATCTCGTAAGTTTACATGTCAAATTATAGGTATCATATTTGACTTCCTAGCCTGTTACACATTTATTAATTGGCGATTCTACCACTATATTGACAAGACAAGACACTTACACTATATAATGTGTGGCCTATCAATCAATAAGGAGGGATCCTTATGTAAGATCGAATCTCTGGAGAGGAGTGCTGCTTAGAGCCTCAGGACCTCGAGAAGATTGGGCCTCAGAAGGAAGGGCCTCGACTACAAGGTCATTTCAGCATATTAGCTTCGGCATCAGCACTTGGGGCCACGTCTGGCATGGGGCCTCGGATAAGATACCACGTGGGTCGGAAGAGGTGGGCCATAGGCCCAGTGGGTCCGCCAAGTGTCAATACGTAACATGTTACATGTTGGCGCAGTTAATTCTCTGTTAATTAACTGGAATGTAGCATTTACTTCTTTCATAGCTCATGTGTAGGTTTCCTTTTGTCCTTCTCTATGTAAGTTTCCAAAGCAAGGTAATAACTTTGTTTTCATATTCTTCTACAGATACATTTCACGAAGTGTAAAAGAAACCTGATAGAAGAAAAGAGCTAATGCTACCTGTGATTTAATACCATATGTACTATAGCTTTACTCATAAATGCTCCTATATCATTTAATTTTAAGTTCATGATTACATCTAAGAGATTTGTGATGCATTTGAAGATTTTTAGACACAAGAATTGTACCAGGTTGCAAGTTTATGCGAAGTTAAGTGTTAAAGCCCAAATATCTACATTCCCATAAGAAACTTGATAATCATAAAATGGTGAATATCATCATTTTTAGGATGTTTCAAACCTGCTTAGGTACTTTAAAAATATTTGTTTGTTGATTAGTTTACCTTTCATGGAGGTAGAGGAAGCCTTTTATGACATAAAATGCTAACTTTTCGGAGGTTCGTTCTCTCCCACATTCTCCAATTTCCTAAATGCTTTGCAACTACCTTACTCGCCACATTAATTATAAGTTAGTTGCATACTAAGCATTCTTAACATTAGCCTATAAGATTCAGACTTATAAGTTAGTTTTAGGCTTAAAGGTTTGGAACTAATTGCTGTTACTAAATTTTATTTATTTATTTGATCGGTGAATGTAAAAATTTCATTGATCAAAATTTCAATACAAGTACTCCGGGCTTACATTATTCGACAATGCACATCTTGATTATCAAAATCTATATGCTCGGTGCTAAAGATTCATAATGATGCAAAACATAGGGATACAAAGTAAACATGACTTTGTAGACATGTGTTTTAATGCGTCTGATGATGCTATCCGGTTGCTACCTGAGATCTTCGAAGAGTAGTTTGTTTCTAGCTGTCCAGATATGATAAACAGTGCTTGCGAGCGCTACTTTCTAGGTTTTAGATTGCCAAGATGTTCCTTGTCCCTCCTTCTTGATCCATTTCAGAGCACTCGATAATGTAGTCATGGCTCTAGTGATTCCGAGCCATGTTTCGACTTGTCCCCAAATTTCTTTACTCGTGCGACATTGGAAGAAAAGATGCTGGATTGATTCTGTTGTAGCTTGACAAAATATGCATCTATGGTCGATCTCCATGTGCTGTAATCGGTCTCTGGTAGAGAGCTTAGCTTTCGCACTAAGCCAAAGTAAGAAAGAATGTTCAGGGGTGATGCATGAACTCCAAACAGTCTTTGCCCATCGGTCGAAAATAATTATAAGCTTTAGCAATGCATATATTGTCTCCTTGAATCCAACTTGAAATTCTTTGGTAGGCAGTATGGATTGATCCTTCAACTTCCTTCATGCGTAGTGCAATGGACAATATCTTTTTAAAAAGTCGTGAGTCATCCTTTTTGGGTGACCTTTCCCGTATTGATGTCCCTCCCAAATACACTTGATTGATCCATCGCACCCAAAGTGTGTCCTTTTTAGCATGCACGTTCCACAACGACTTGGCTAATAGTGCATTATTCCAGCACTTTATATCTCGAAATCCAAGTCCTTCCTCACTTTTGGGGAGACAAACTTCAGACCAGGCAACAAGCGGTTTTTTGGAATTCCAAAGGAAATTCCTACAAAGCCGTGTGATCCTCATAGTGACTGCAGCGGGTATTGGGAATGTAGATAACCAGAAGCATTCGACACCTTGTGAGACTAATCTTATTAGTGCAGCCCTGCCCGCGTAAGATAATGATGAGCTTGTCTAGGCATGTATATATGCAGCTATCTTATCAAAGAAAGGGGCGTAGTGGATGACTTTCAATTTTCCTGCAACTAATGGAAACTCCCAAATATCTGAATGGCATGGAACCCCTCGGCATGTTTACCAATTCTTGGATGTCATCCAAATCTTCGCCCTGAATTCCGACTGTGAAAATGTTGGATTTACTTGTATTCATCTTCAGTCTCGAGCAATCTCCAAACTTGGACAAACAATCAATCAGTATACGCACTGATATAATGTCGCCCCTCAAGAACAACTTCAGGTCATCCGCGAATGCTAGATGTGTGATTTTCAATGGCCCACACTTTGGATGATAGTTAAACTCGGTGTTGTTGGTATTAGCTTTCAAAGCTCTTGAAAGATATTCAAGACAGATCACAAATAAGAAAGGTGATAAGGGCTGTTACTAAATTTTTGTTTTGATTTATTGTCACTTTGTTACTTTGATTTCACAGGGTAGCTGAAAAATGAAATTGTAGTTTCAAGCATCTGTATATATGAAATGGAAAGTTTTGATTGCTTGAACTTTTCTAGGAATACTTTGCAAATATCTTGGATTTAACATTACTAATTCTTCGTTCCAAGCAAAACCTTTTGCGGTTTATAATTAACACAGTTTCATATTTTCCTACAACATCATCCTGTTAATCATTAATTAAAAGTTAAAATTCTGATAATGCTTTATAATTGAAGGTATAGGTAGTGGGTCATAAATTTGACATAATGCTTCTTGATCCACATCACCATATTTCGTTTGGGGCAAGCTGGATTTATTTTTCTCAATGATGTTCTTTTGGAAATCAACTTCCATGTTTTCGTACATATTTTTGTGTTCATTTATCTATTTGTTGATGTTAACTATTTATGTTAAATTGGAGTACTGGAATGTCATTTGATGCATTCATTGACTATTCTATTGTAGTTGATCCTCAATAAGGTTCTTATACTAAAATAAAAAACTCAAACAATTTTTGGGAAAACCTCCATCCATGATTGTAGGTTTGGAGGTTTCCAGTGCATGAAGGTTTCGTTTTTCGTTTTTTCTTTTTTTGTTTTTTTAATTTGTTTTGTTCTTGTTATAAATAATTTTGAGATTTACATGGAATATTATTTTATTGAAGAATGTGTGGTTAAAATGATGTCAAATCACTGTTGAAGAATGTATTTTTTTGAAAATAATGTGGCTCAAACAAGCCCTTAATTTGTTTTGTTTTTATCATATATTTTTTTGGAAATTATTTAAATTTTTTTTTATCTTATAAATAATTTTTTTCAATTTGAAAAGAATTTAAAATTATTTTTAAAACGTAATTTTTTCAATCTTAATTAAAAAATAATATTTATTTTAATTTTAATTATTTCGATTTAATTAAAAAAATTATAATAATCTTATTTTTTTCTATTTTTTCCTGTAATTCTTTTTATTGTTCTTTAATTTGTTAAATCATTTAGTTTCTTTTCTTTATCAGTATTGGATTGAATGAAGTGAAGTGACTTTTGAAATTTGAGAAATGATTGAAAACAACACGACTTCGTTTTTTCTCCTACGATAAAAAAAAATTGAAATTATAAAACTTATTTTTTTTCAAATTTAATTAAATAATATTTATATATTCTTTATTTAATTTTTGGAACTTTTTTTGTTTAATTTGTTTTGTTTTTATTATATTTTTCGAAAATTGTTTTAAAATTTTTTTCTTCATATTGTAAATAATTTTTTGTTCAATTTAAAATTTTTTTAATTGAATTTTTAAATGTTTGAAGAGGTTTTCTCCTTTATGGTTATGTCCATNGTCCATGTCTACATTATTTTCTAATGTTCTACTTACCTTTTTGCATTCTTGTAATCTTATGGTCAAACTTCAATGACAACAAAATCAGGTTCTTAGAAGAAGGTTGATACATGAAATTACATTTAACATTTTAAACTATAATTTAGGATTTTGCATGTTACCTGTCAACATGACAAACCATTTTTGATATTGTTATATTGTATATCTTGATGATATTTAATTATTATAATCATACAAAGCTTGAGTGAGCTAAATCATATTTTAGACTGACCTAATATAAATAGAGAAATATGTTTCGCATAAAAAATTTTCCTACGAACTTTTGTACACGAAAATGCCTTGTACTAATATATGCAAATTCTCAAATTTTCATATGAAGAATAAAAAATATAGAGAGAAAATTAACAGAAAAATAAGTTAATTTGAACGAATTTATAAATACCTTTCAAATTTATGAATGATTATTTCTAAAATTTACACACTTATTTCAAACATTAACCAATAAACGTGCAATGCACGTTAACTCACTAATTTTTATTAGAAGTGATTAAGCTTTCACTTAAAACTTAAGTGGGATAGTTACTTCGATTTGTGTCTTTTAGTCGCGTCGACATAGGGTCGGCAATGGGCCGAGCCGGCTCAGCTCGGCCCTTAATGCCATGAGCTCGGCTCGTGCTCGTGGCGAGCCGAGCTCGTGGGCCGAGCCGAGCTTCGGCTTGTGGGCTCGCCTATTTTTTATTTTTTTTATTTTTATATATATATAAAATAAAGAATAGAGTTTTAAAAATAAAAAGTGTTAAAAAATACAAATAATTTAATGAGAGCAAATTTTTATTTTTTTATTTATATCATATTGTAATTTGTAATACTTTTTATAAGGTATAAAATATTTATATAATGAAAACAAATTATTTTTTGAAATACATTTACAAAAAATATTTTTTTTGATTTCTTTTTAAAGTTAATAAAAAATAGAGTTTTAAAAATAAAAAGTGTTAAAAAATACAAATAATTTAACGATAACAAGTTTTTATTTATATCATATTGTAATTTGTAATACTTTTTTTAAGGTATAAAATATTTATATAATGAAACGAATTATTTTTTGAAATACATTTACAAAAAATATTTTTTTGATTTCTTTTTAAAATTAATAAAGAATAGAGTTTTAAAAATAAAAAAGTGTTAAAATACAAATAATTTAACGAGAACAAGTTTTTATTTATATCTTATTGTAATTTGTAATACTTTTTATAAAGTATAAAATATTTATATAATGAAAACGAATTATTTTTTGAAATATATTTACAAAAAATATATTTTTTTGATTTCTTTTTAAAGTTAATAAAATGTAAACCATCCTTCTTTATCCGGGTTTGGGACCGGCTACATCAATTTTAAGTAGGCGGAGTTAAAAATTATACACGAACAACTTGTTGTAACGTGTACAATTTTTAAAAAAAAATTAAATTTAACGATTAAAAAATAAAAAAAAAATTTGATTAATATAATTAAATCAAATATCACTTACCTGACGACATGCAATTTCAGCATATTTATCTTGTAGTCGAAAATGAGCGTCCTGCCAATCCTTCACACACATTAACGCTTCCAAAACATCTTCTTTCAGTCGGCTCCTGACATCAGTCAGAACCCTTTTACCTGCACTAAAAGCAGACTTCGAAGCAACAGTACTAACCGGATGTGTCAATAGATCTTTCGCAATTGCAGAAACAATTGGCCAACGTCTTTCATACTTTCGCCAGAATTCAATTACTTCTTCTGAAATTTTTTTAATTGTTCTGTCTGTTGGCATATTATGATTGAAATAATCAATTAATTCGGTAGGCATCGCATTTTGAGTTTCGGCCGATGTATGATGAGATGCAGATGTAGACGACATGGCACTAGATGAACACATTGCAGTTGCATCATATCTAAATGTATTAATGCCCTGAAATAAATTCATTATTTTCGCAGTATCTTCTTCAATTTCAGCAGAAGGAGTAGGTGCAGCAGAGGGTACCCACTAACATTTGCACCCATTCATTCCGCATATAAATCATACAGTCCACATAATGTTTGCTCTAAATTCTTATGGGTATAGGTGTATCAAGTATTAAAACTTTATTGATTTGATCAATTAGGTATTTAGTTTCCGAAATATTATATCGGGGGTCCATTGCGCATGCTAAAGAAAATAACATAGGCAGTTCTTCCCAATATTTTCTAAACTTTAATTCCATAGCAATTAAAATTTCACTAAAAGCAGGATCATTTTTATATTTATGGAATGTTCTTGCAATTATATAAAGGCGGCGTTCAAGCACCATACAACTTGTGGCATAATAAACGCCGGATAAAATTTTTGTGGTCTCATAAAAAGATGTCAAAAATCGTTTAACTTTCAAAACTAAAATCCAATCGGATTCATTTATCATACCATCATCATCACTTCTAACATGTGTATTATTATAAAAGTCAGTTATTAAATTTTCGAAACTTTCACATGATTTTAATAGCAAGCATGTAGAGTTCCATCTATGACCTACGTCGCTAACAAATGTTTTAGCAGTCATCACCCCTAGTTCGGCACAAAAATCTTCAAATGCTTGTTTTCTACTAAGAGAGATCGTAATATAAACTAATGCATTCCTAATCTTTTGAAGTTCATCCTTTATATATTTTAAACCATCTTGCACAATTAAATTCAAGATATGACACACACAACGAATATGAAACAAACACCCACCAAAATCAGGTTGAAGTGTCCTATACAATTTATCGACGACTACCTTATTAACGCTAGCATTATCAAAAGTAAAAGATCGAATTTTACTCTCACAATGATATTCTCTAACAATACTGATAATAACATTATATATATTATTAGCATTGTGAGGAAATTCAATAATTCTAAAAGCAATAATTTTCTTATGCATGCACCAAAGTGGGTCTATATAGTGTGCGGTTGCAGCTATATATGCTCTTTTATTAACCCCTTCCCATATATCAGAAGTTAAGGATATAACACCCCCATATTGTTGCAAATCCATAATTAATTGTTGTTTTAAATTATTGAAATAATTTATTGTATCGGCACGAACAGTGTTTCGACTTACCGCAACGTATCTCGGTTGTAGATATTCTTGCACGAATGAAACAAAGTGTTGGTTGTCTGCAATAGCCAGAGGCAACTCAGTGGCGGTAACAAATTTCACCATTCCAGTTCGAGTCTCGTCCTCTGAATACACCTACGTGGACAGGAGTGAAGTTGTAGAACCGACGCGCTGGACTGCCAAATTGTAATTGTGTTTGACCAGCTGGAAGAAGTCCATGTTTGGCTGCACATGATTTGTAGTGGCGGTTGAGATGAGTGGTACCAATTCCTTTTTGCCATGCCAATCTTTGTTGGCAGTATTTACATACTGCTTTAGATTCTGCAAGGCCATCAACGACTTTTCCTGTTGAAATCAACTTAAAGTGATCCCAACATTTTGCTTGTTTTTTGGCCTTTCGCTTTCCCCTCGCATCTGGGATATTTAATTGCTAATCTTCATCTTCATATTCCGCTTCGAGAACGTTAATATCATCCAAATCAATTGGAATGTGGCTTCCCTGACCGTGAATGTGAACATCTTCAGGTATCGGTATGTCATTTAAACCGACAAATTCATTTGGAAATTGACTTTGCGGCGTACTAGGCGATTCTCCATGATGTGGCAATGGCTCACATCCTGTATCGAACAAGCTCGCAACAAATGAACATTGATCCATTTCTGTGATTGTTTATGATGAAATCTGGACTAGATGAATATAAATGTAGTGAGATTGTGAGAATTGAGAATTGGATGAATTGAAATTGTAACTAATAAATTGGAAAAATTTCAGTGACCAGAATGGTCACTGAAAAGTGACCAAAACGGTCACTATTGTGACCATTTTGGTCACAGGCTCACGAGCCACGAGCCGGCTCGTGGCTCGTCAAAATGAGCCGCTCGTGGGCTCGTCTACCCGCTCGGCTCGTGCTCGGGCTTGTGATTTCACGAGCCCCTTTTTCACGAATCAAGTGGGCTCGGTCCAATTGACATCCCTACGTCGACATCATATTTTAGTCAATATGACAGAATTGGACAAAACTCAAGTCCAGTAACCTAATCGACACTAATATGAAATATAATGACTTAGTTGATATTAAGATTCCGTTCCCAATTGAATACAAAATAAAACTGCAGCAAATTCGGTCCAATTGACATCCCTACGTCGACATCATATTTTAGTCAATATGACAGAATTGGACAAAACTCAAGTCCAGTAACCTAATCGACACAAATATGAAATATAATGACTTAGTTGATATTAAGATTCCGTTCCCAATTGAATACAGAATAAAACTGGGACAACTTTGAGAATGGCTGGTAAATTCTTCCTTTTTTTCCACAATAACCTTTCCTATTAAAAGTACTAAATTGCCCTTAATGAAATTATTTACAAGATCTATCTTATATTTTTAAGGTTTTATCAATCAGGCCCTATATCTATATTTTTCAATCTTTTGAACACTTTTAAATATTCTTTATATTTTAATAATTCTTCAAAGATTGTAGGTTGACCTTTCTTGGTTATATATCCTTCAAATAATCCTTCTGAAATTTCTTCTTGTATATTTCTATGTTTAGTTATGATATCTTCTACCTTTCTTATTTCTCTACTAGTTCTTACAGGGTCAAATCCTATATTATTTCTACAATTATAATCTATATCTCTGTATACTTCTTCTATTTTTTCTTTACCAACAGGAAATATATCATCAGATTTTTTATCTAATTTAAGTAAGAACGAAACATCTTTTTCATCTAAAAATAAAATAAGATTATTATCATCATTAGTAGTGAAGTGGATGCTTGTGAATTGTTCATGAAAATAATTAAAGCATAGGCATGTAAAAGCAATTAAATAACTTACAGTAATCAAGTGGAAATAAACAGGCTTTCCCTCCAGTATGCTCTTATAGATGTTTTGCAAGTACTTAATCAATATTCTGAATCAAGTAAAGGTTTAAAATGTTTTGAAATCATTTGGGTCCACAACTGCTTCCGCAAAAGGCTTTTCAATTAAGGTTGCATTTCTCATTCTAGAGAACTAGCCGTGTTTCCACAGACGCTATCTCACAGTATCCAGAGTCTCTGTTTTCACCTCTATCCAAACTCTTTTCAGAATCAAGTTCCTACTTGGAACGAAATTTTAAAAGATAACTCACACACAAGGTGCTACAAATTTTTGTTAGAAAACTGCCTTTTCCCCTAAACCATTCATTAAATACGGGTACTTTGGCATGACTAACATCCATTCAAAATCAAAATTTTGAAAATCCTTTAAAATCTCTATCTGTACTGCCGAGGAATCATGAGAAACTTAACGAAATCCTTTTATGTAAGCTTTGTTGAACATGACAAAACTTTACTTTGATATTCATAAATTAAAATTGTACATGCTTACAAACTATATTTACATACCTTTGGTACTCGCCTTATGAAGTTTAGAACTCCATAAGTGATTACCTTCTTACACGCTTTCCTATCTTCAAGCTATCTAATATTTCTCTAAATACAAGTAGTGTATACAGGTTACAAAAGATTTTCTCTCAAATGCGTTTAAGAGAAGTTATTTCAAGGTATTTCGAGATATCTTCCTTCTTTCTTCATCCTCCTTTTATAGGAGATTTTGGAATCTTATCTTGCACAGGTGTTTTCCATCTGTCTTTGTTGGGTAGCTAGGCCATCTTATCTCCACCGAATTCTTCATTGTCTTCTTGTTGGGTGGACCTCTTCTTTTGAAATTAGATACCTTATCTTTTGAGTTTGTCTGCCACTTGTAGCAATTGATGAGGGTAGTTACAATTATGGAGACTTTTCTTGTACTATCTTCTGTCTTCTAGTGGCTACAGTTTTTCTTTAATAAATTTCTTTATTAAAGTAGTGATAAAGGGCTACTTTAGTCACCATCACTTCTCCATTTTTGAATCAAAGAATTCTTCAGGGAATTCTTCTTCATTAAGGGATGCTTGACTCATATCTTCCACAACACAGTATTCACAATGGTGATCACTGTAATTCCAAAGAATTTTGCATAATTCTTTAGCCATATCTTCCGATCCATTCACTTGGTTAGATATAATTGCAGATACTAGATGGTCGAGATAACAAATATCTTCCTCTTTGGTATCCATCCTTGCATTGGAATAGATAATATGATCTTCAGATGGATAAACCTATATTTTTTCTTTCTCAGTAATTATCTGAGTTACATGCTCAAATATCTCTTTATACCCTTTTGCTCTTCTATAGGGCATCATATTAAGAATATCTTGATATCCATTTTTAACAACCTTTTGATTGGCTGGTAAAAAATGTTGATTTGTTAGTCCCATTTTGATCACATGGAACGATGGATGCATATATTCAAGGAGAGGATCCCATTCCATTGTTGCTGAATGAAATCTGATATATATATTTGTTGTTTTAACAACTTCAGTATATCTTTTAACAGCTTTCCTAATGTTGGCTGGAAGCTGAGCTATCTCCTTGAGGTCTTTACTAGGATATATACAAAGTATATTTCCTATTTCAAAGTAATTTCGAACCTAGTTGGCTGGTGCTCCTGGATAAAAGTTTATCTTGTTGTATTTTGAATAGTGGAGAGTCTTCATCCACTTTCCAATCTCCAGATACCAATCTGATAAAATATTAAAAATAACAATAAAGAGCGTTACTTCTTCATAGTTATCTTTTTTGGGCATTTTTGCTTCATGGCATATCTTGACAATATCTTTGGGATCTATTCTTTCAATAGAAAGTTTAGATTGAGTTTGACTCTTTGAAGAGCTACCTTCTCTTTGGATATCTTGAATATCTCTATTACTAGTAATAGGTTTAATATTTCCTGTGAAGGGGTTCCTATTACCTTCTTTTCTTTCCCTTTATCCTCGGGGAGAGCGCTAGTATTTACAAGTCCCTGCGAAGGGATACTAGTCTTGGTACAAGTAACTTCTGCCTCAAGGGCTAAATTCTTGCCTCGAAGGCTATCTTGGATATTTTGAATTTGGGTTTCCAAATAGGAAACTTTTATCTCAAGTATCTGGACTTTCGTCCTTAATTGTTCTAGCTCCATCCCTGCTAAGATAATCAGGAAGAAAGTTAGCTTTTCCTTTAATATATTCAATATCAAATTTGAAATATGAAAACCAAATCTGTATCCTAATTATGTATCTATTAGTCACAGATGGATCAACATTATTTTTCAAAAATGCTTTAACTTGAGTATTATCAGTTCTAATCAAGAATTTCTTTGGTAATAAATAATCTTCATATTTTTGAACTCCTCTTTTTACAGCAATGAGTTCTTTTCTATTCGTCTCATATCTTGTTTCAACTTCTTTGAATGTCCCTGATGTATAACCTGCAAGTATCTCAGGGCAAGAACAATCTTTTTCACATTTATATTCTTTATGATTCTTTTTAACCTTTAACACTGCTCCCCAGTAGTAATCTGAAGCATCAGTTTGCAGGATAAAAAAATCTTCTTCTTGGGGTATTACAAGTTTGGGTAATACCTTTAATTCTTCTTTAACTTTTCTTATATTTTCACAGTCTTGTTTTTCCCAAGACCACAAAATATTTTTTCTCAATTTTGGAAGAAAATAATTTTTTAATTTGGCACAATTTTCAATGAATTCTTCAGCATAATTTAGTATACCAAGGAAGCTTTGTAATTGTTTTTTATCTTTGATTTCTTCAGGAAATTCTTGAAGCTTTTCTCCAATATGGGATTGCAGTTGCAATTTTCCTTCTTTTATAAATAATCCTAAAAATTCTATCTCTGTTCTTGCTATCTCAGCTTTCTTTTGAGAAAGTGTAATACCATGTTTTTTCATAATATAACAAAATTTCTCAAGATGTTCAATATGTTCATCAATAATATTTGAATGAATAAGTAAATCAGCTACATATGCAATACAAAAATGAGTAATAGGTTTTATTACCTCATCCATTCTTCTTTGAAATATCTGTGGTGCATTTTTCAACCCAAATGGCATTACATTCCATTCGTATTGTCCTAAAGGATTAGGGGTACTAAATGCAGTTAATGGTTTACTTTCTTCTGTAAGCATGATTTGCCAAAACCCTGACTTACAATCAAATTTTGAAAATATCTTTTTGTTTTGTACTTGTTTAATAAGGGTGTCCTTATTTGGCAAGTAGTATCCATCAAACTTGGTAACTTCATTTAATTTTTTGTAGTTTATTACCATTCTGGTTTTTCCTCTTTTTATCTCACTATGTTTTCTAACCATAAAGGCTGGGCTGCTATGTGGGCTTTTACTTGCCTAATCAATCTAGCTTCTAGCAATTCTTTTATCTGATTTTTAAATTCTTTTTTATCATCAACACTATATTTCATAGGTTTGACCCTTACTATAGTATCTGGATTAATTAATTCTATCTTTGCTTTTACTTTATCTGTATTCCATTTTTCTAATGGATTTTTAGAATATGTTTCAGAGATTTCTTTTTTCAATTTTTCTAACCTATTTTCTGTTGTCATTTTTAAGACTGTAACTGGTTTAAATTTTTCTGTACTCCAACATCCACCACGCTGGGTTGTAGAACTCTGATGTTTTATATCTCTATATGCGATTGTAACAGCTTTATTTATTTTTGGTGTAAATATTTTATGTGCACAAGGTGTTGTGAACATGTACTTATCAATATATTGTGTAAATGGCGCATATTTTAATAGGAAATTTTGTCCTAATAAAATATCACATCCTATTGTAGTTGACATATATATTGTATCAACAAATACTTCTCTAAAGGAGATTAGAAAAGGTACTTGATTAGCATACTTGCTGTATATTACCTTATTTCCACCTGCTGTTGTAGCAGTTACTACTTTCTTTGAATTATATTTCTAGTATTCAGATGGCAGTACATTTGGTAAGCATAAGCTTATTGTACTTCCTGTATCTAAGTAAGCATGAAATTTAATTCTACAATAATTTTTTATATTGAGTGTAATTTCAATATATGGGCTCATGGGATTAGTACTTATTACTCTTTCCATGATAACAATGATTTCATATTTTCATCTATTCTTGGAATGATAATTGGATTATCGTCAATTGTTATTTTCAAATATCCTTAGCAGATTTTATAAGGACTATATTTCTCAAGAAAGTTCATTCCTAATAGAATAGGTGAACGATCCACTCCATATAATTCATCTTTATATAGAATTATTTTTTTAGTATATTCTTTCTGATCCTCTCCTACAAGTAGAAGGGGAAATTTAATATATTTTCTTATTTCAAGATTATTTCCTAAATAATCCTTAAATATATATGGTTCTGGTATTTCAAAATCTGTTAGATGATTAACAAACTTGGCATTTACATGACTTTTATCTGCTCCAGTATCTATAAGGACAAGAAGATTTTTCTTAAATCCTTCTTGGTTTACATATCTTGTTTTAATGTAATATTGTGAACTTGATGGTTCAGCAATACTTAAATTCTTAAGTCTGCTAATTCTAGAGTCTTGTCTAGAGGGAAATCTTGCAATAAGATTGTCTCCTTCTAAGCTTACACTATTTCTTCTTATTAATTTTCCTTCAGAATTAATTTCTTTTGCTTGTTTATGAAAATCAAGCATTATTTGTTCTGGTATAATAATTTCATATTCTTGGTATTTTCTAGGAGGTATGTATTGTGCTAATTCCTCAAAATCTTTATGTATGATAATGTTATCAGTTATTTTCCTTAGATTGTTATGATGGCTAGTACTAAAAGCAAAAATTGATTTTATGCTTATACTAATAGCCTTACTTCTTCTTAACATTTTCAAATTTCCAATTCTATAATATAGATTGAAACTTTGGTTAATATTTTCATCACTTAAGGATATTGCATAATTTAGTTTTACTGTAAATATTATCTTTTGATAGACTAAGTTTCCTACAACTGTTCCTAATAGGGCATCTATAGGATCTTGTAAGATTCTATTATCCATACAGTATATTTCTATTGGTATATTCATTCCTTCTCTAAAAAATCCTTTTACCATTATCTGGACTCCTCCTAATTCAATACATTTTAATTTATTTCTTACATTTTCTGGGATTTTGGATAATTTTTGTTTTACCCATTCTTTTGTAATTATAGGAATTCTTGCTTTTCCTATAGTATCTTCTATATTGATAGACATTTCTTTATAATTCATACTTACAATTGTTTTATTTACTCTTGGTAAAATTCTTAAAAATCCTTGATGGAATACATCTTTTTCGTGTAGATCTAATATCTTTTTAGTGATTTCTGCATATTTTTTAATATCAAAAGTAATTTCTTGATTAATACCTTCTATAGAATCTTCAACTTCTTCAGTTGTTTCTATTTCTATTTCTGATTGTTGTATCTCCTAATTCATATATACAATTTCCTCATAATCTTCTTCTGATGAAGATGTATCTAATTCATAAATACTACTACATTCACTACTTAAATCTTCAAAATGTTCTATTGGTTCTATATCACTATCTTCTTGGAATTTTTTATAAATTCTAAGAGTTTTTATATTTTGTCTATCTTTCTTTTTAGGACATTGAGGGGCAATGTGTCCTTCTTCATTACAAATTAAACATCTACATTTTTTAATGTTTCTTGGTTTAAATTTCTTATTCAAATTTCTTTTCTTAAAATATTTTTTATGTGGTTTAAAATTCCTTTTATTGAATTTTTTTATAGTTTTTGAATTTCTTTTTATATTTCTTATATGGTTTATATTTCTTTTTATGGCATCCAAATTGTTCAATTTGGCCATTATCTTTATAACAACATAATGAATTCTTTCTTATTTTATAAGCTTTCTTATTTTCTAGTGCTTCTCTGCACCACATACCTATCATTCTTCTTGTAAATTTAATTCTACTTCCAAGACTATCTATTTTAACTCCTTCTCCTAGAGGTAATAATTTCTCATATTCTTTTAATAATTTGATTCCCCATGGGAATGGTAATTTTGTAAAATAAGATCTTAATATAGGTTTGTTTTCTTGATAATCTCCTTGATTAAGTATATAGTATAATTCTTCAAATTTACATGTATATCTATCTAACTCACACATATCACATATCTTTAAATTTTCCATTAAAATCATTCATTGGTTATATTCATCTTGTTTTCTTTCTTCTTCATTAGAAGCATACCTATCTTCTAAAAATTCTGTTCTTAAGATCTTTTCAAATCTTTTTAATATTTCCTGTATGTTTTGTTCATTTAAAGTATTTCTATTATCTAATACCTCAGTTCTATTTGTTCCATATTTTATCCTTCCTTTAATAATTTCTGGTAACTTTCTCCACCATTCAGAAACAATTCCTCTGAATGTATGTTCTATAAATCCAAAAGCTGTATATATTTCCCATTTGTTAAATTGTATAGCTAAATCTGTACTTTTTACCCATGTTTCAATAGCTTTATCTTTATCTACACAGTCTAGATCTAACCATACTCTTGTTGTGTGGATTTGTTCATTATAAGACTTCATTGGATTTATTTCTTTTATGGATTATTTTCTTACATTTCCAGTGTATCTTTTCTGTGTTTTTCTATATTGATTAAGACCATCTTTAAGTGGTATTGTAGTACCATAAGGATAATCTTGTTCTTCATCACTACTAAACTCTACCTTTATATCATGACTTGAAGATGGATTAGTATTCATCTTTATATTTTCCATTTTTTCAGTTAATTCTTCTAACTGTTTTTTATATTCTTCATACTCTTCTCCTGTAGATTCTAAGAATTTTTGTTCGATTTCTTCTACATCTGTAATCATATATTGTTTTTCTTCATTTTTTTTCCTTTATTTTGTGTTATTCTAAAATCTTGGGGTGGATTAATTATAATCCTATCTTTTCCTCTAAGGTTTTTATCTAATAGGGCATTTCCTATTTGTAAATTATGTTCTAGATTCTCTAATCTTTTATGTATATCCCTAAAATTTTCATTTGTGGTATTTTTAGGTAAATAAGGATAACTAGGTTTTTTATGTTTTTCAACTTTTTTCAAAAATTCTTCAATTATATTTTCTTCATCTACTATATTCATCATAATTTTTGGTTCGTAACATGGCTCTGATACCATTTTGTCGGAGTGTGCAGCGGAGGGGTTAATATTTTTAAGCCAATTAAATTCTTCATAGGTATTTAAAATATCACAGCAAAATTTATAAAATTCACTATTTTCTACTAATACCTTTTCTTTAATAATTACATTTAGTTCTTTAGTTCTTCTTCTCAGATTAAGAATTATTTTATATATATTATTTTCTATTTTTATTGTACTATTATTTATAGTAACGTTTTTATTTTTTAATTTTGGATCTAAATATTCTGTAAAGAATCCTTTCAGATATTCTTTTAAATAGTTTAATTCACTTTCTGTTGCATTTTTTAGATCAATAAAATTTTGTATTATATTTGGATTTAAATTTATTAAAGATTTATGATCTATATTTTCTTGAGGACCTATTTGAAGATTTTTATATATTGTAGTGACTTTGATTGCAATTTTTCTATAAGGGGTATTTTTGAAAGGATAGTTGTTTGAAGACTATTTTTCGAATGTTTTCATTTCTTATACTAATTTCAAAATCCTTCCTATTATTGAGGCTGTTTAGTTGTATTTCCCAATAAAACTGCAGCAAATTCCAAGACTTCCGTTTCCGGTCTTCTCGAGAGAGATGATTCAGAATTGTGGATCCTTGTTTGTTCAATGGAGGCCATGTCACGTGCGAACAGTATGCTTGGGTTCTCCGTCTACAGCTGGTATTAAAACAGAGCAGCTTCGACAGCAACTCGATATTCTTCACAAAGAAGCTGAAAGCACAAGAGCCAAAGGTAAAAATTTTATTGCTTAATTATGTCAAAAATAGAATCCTATTTCATTTTCAATTTTTGGGTTACTTTATTGCTTTTGGTTCATTGTTTTTCGGATAGTTGAAGAAAGTTAAAATCCGCCCTGATAATGTTTTTAACAATTGGGATTTTCTTTATAGCTAGTGGGCTTCCTGCTACATGTATTAATTTCTTGCCAATATTTATATCTTTAATGGGAATGCTTGATTTATGATGAATAATTTTCTTGCGGATACAGGTGTATATACTTTTAATGGGTATCCTAGATCTTGTTTCAGTGGTATATGTACAAGTCTATAGACAATGGCAAAATGCAAATGGTTAGGGCAGGGCGGGGCGGGGCGGGTGGGTCTGTTCTAGTTTACTATATGGTTTGTATTGATGTATCTGTGATATATAAGTATTTGACTTGAAATCTCACTTGGCTATGTCGATTGAGTTCTTTTGCATGAGAACACTATTGTTGTGTCAATCCACAGACAACAATATTGAACAATCATCTGACAATTGTTAAAACAATAATGCCATTGATGAAGTCTTGATATAAGCCATTGATAGGAATTGTCTTGGAAGTGCAATGCATTTTATCTTGTTCTCTTTCCGCTTGGGATCAGAGTGGTTTTTAAGCAATTTTGGACTGAAGTTGAGTATAAGTGCTATCTAATACAGATTACTTTACTTGGCTTTCACTTCTAATTGCAATGGTTTTGGAAGATGAATGCATCTGAGAGATGTAGACTTGAATTACCGAAAATGGATTTTGTTAGGGATACTGAGAAATTGTGGTACTTTAGACACTTAACGAGACTTTCCTTCTTACTTGGATTTGTCGATAGTTTTATTTTTTGCTTGTGGACTTCTTGTAGGAAACAAACCTCCTTGGTCCTCTATTCTACATTCAGTTATTCGATCAAAATGTGTTGGTTTCTAGAAAAACAAACACAAGAAAGTATAATATTTTGGTTTAATTACCAACGGAGAGAACCCGGCTTTAGGAGATGATCACAACTCCTTATGATTCAAGTTAGATACTAACCCTGCTTTATGGTTTTGGTTAAATACAATCTATTTTGTTGATGGCAACATTTGCTTTTAAACAGAATTATTTCATAATAAATGATGAACTGTTGAAAATTGTTTCAGCAAACAACGTAAGATTGAGGCTGTTGCGGTTGTCTGAAGCAGCAGAGAAGCTTCGACGACAAGCGTCCATTAGTGTTCAAACTGGAGAGGAAAATGATGCGCGGGAGTTGCTTTTTCAAAAGAAGAAGGTTATGCAAGCCATGGAGAAATCAAAGGGTCGGATTGAAGTTCTTGATGAGTTTGCAGTGAAACTCAATGAGGTATAAATGCCTGTTACTTTTCACCCGTTTGTATTTCAGTCAAACAAGGAACTTGTAGCTGGGATTTAAAAAAAAAAAATTATGAGGTTCCAATAATTTTCTCCTTCTCATTTTGGTCTTTGCATTATCATAAGACACTGACAACTTTTTCCAAAGTTTTGGTGACACTAAAACTCACCAAAATAAGTGCATAACAATCTAGTTTTGGAGATATAGATTGGTCGTTGTGTTGATCCTTCGGATCTCTTTGAAAGTTGTCTTGACCAAGATGAATATAGCGTGATTTGGTTGTAAAAGATTTGATTTCATTTAATTTTTCAACAGCTTTAGCAATATATTGAATGGAATGGAGAAACATGATTAGTATAGCTGATCCTAAATTCATTGAGAATTCATTGAGAATAAGACTCAGTTTGTTGTTGTTCTTTTTGAGTGCCAAAGAGTGTGCAAGTTTACAGAGATTCATGTTTACATGCTTCTTACAAGCAAGAAATAACCTAGATCGTTTGAGTTACAACAAAATCAATATGTAACCTTGTTAAGAAACTACATAAATACTAAGTTGATAACTACTTTAAAATGATATTGGAGTCCCTTTTTTGTCCCCCATTGGAGATATATGGCAATGTGGATCTCTTTCATTTCTTTCCAGCTTGTTTGTAAACAATAGATGCCTATACTTAGTTGATTGGATATATAGGAATTAGTTCTTACTTTGTATTACAATACTGATCAAAGATGATTATGATGCAGTTCTCAAAAATTCTTTTAAGTTGGGTCACAGAGAATTTAGCTTGCTAAGTGAGCATCAGTGGTAACGAACCGGTCTCTGCCCTCAAGTTGTTAACTTACGTATTATCTGTAGAGAAAGCTTGAGCCCATCGTATCTCTTACGGATTTCTGTCACGTTCTCGGGATTTGAACCCTTGACTTGTCCTTTAAGAATGACTTATGATACCAGGATTCAACTTAAATCCCTCTTTAAGAGAGGTCATGTGTTCGAACTCTGGGAAACGCAACACAAAGTCATGAGGGGTAACAGGGAAGATTCTATTCCAAACGTACACTACGTAAGATAATGGCTGAGCAAGAGGCTGGGTTAAACCTCATCATAATCGATACTTGGATTAAATTAAAAGAATGTGATTTGGAGTGTGACAATGTGGAGGAATGTGGTTTAAAGCTGCTGAGAGTTTTGCTAAACACTAAAATGGACAGTAAGTTCTGCTTGTTTTCTATTTTCTGAGGCAGATTACATTCATCCATAGATAAAAGAAAATGGATGAATTGGTTGTACAAGGACTAATATATGCAAATATGGTATGAATCATCCTTTTCATTTTCATTAAGAGGACCTTAGATGACTGAAAAGTATAAGCTACAAGGAAACGAAAATGGCTCTATTATGTTCATCAATTACACAGAATTGTATATTTTTTAATCAACGTGTGCAGGGGTGGGGGACTTTGCAATAATGCTAATTACTATAAAATTTTGTCTGTTAATTAAAAGTAGTCGATTTTAGATTCAAATGCTACAAAATTTTGCAAAGTTCACTGAGAAGACAAGATGGTATGAATTAATTATGTAATGCTTAAAGGTTTTCTTCTATCTCACACGCTCAATATATTTATTTTCTATCATAGTCCTTTTTCATTTCTGCACTGAGGTAGATGGCGAGAGTCCTCCTCCTTCACATCTGTTATCCCTTTCTGGTAGCAGGCAATATCAATAAAGGAAGGTCAACTGATTGGAAATGTTGCTTTAGATCTTGAAGTTGGTGGGGAAGATGGCCCTAGTCCCATTCGAATTGTATCTTCTAAAGGGGAAAACACGAGCATGTCAAATGAAAATCTAGACTTGGAATCAGATCCCCCAAAATATGTACAGAATCAAGACCCACTAGTTGTTTCTGCAAGTCAAGGGGAGCTTTATGCTGAGAAGATTGAGAACAATCATGAGGAATCTATCAATCGTAATGTGCAGAATGAAGTTAACAATGAACAAAATGTAAAGGAAATAACCTCATATGAGGACTTCATGTGTCACCTGGATCAACAGCTAAACAAAATGCAAATGGAACTTCAAACATTTTTGAGGTTTTCAGCCTTAATACTAGAAAGCGAGGAAAAGCCTGAAAATTGTAAGGTCCATCATGCCATGGAGATTCTTGAGGGTATTCGTCATGTTAGAGAAAGGTAGTATGTAACCAACTAAAATATTTCTGAGTTTCTACTTATGCCTTGAGTTCATGCCACAAGAATATCTACTTCAGTTGTTTGACTATCCAATATTTGTATTTTTGCAGAATTGCAAACATCGCACAGACAAAAGTGTCATTCGAGTAAATTTCCTTCAGCAGGTGATATGATGAAGAAGGAAAACTACATTTTATATCTGGATTCACAGTTCTGCATTGGAAAATTTAATACGTACATAAAATGAAAAGATTAATATAACTGGGGTATGATGAGCAAAATTTTATTCTCTCCCCCTTTTTTTTCTCTTTTTTTTTTTTTGGTTTCCTATTTGAGTGAATGGTTAACAAGTTTTGCTTATTTTCATCTAGTTTCCATTAATCCAAGTTATTGTTTTACATGTTATGAGATTGATCAGTAATCTGCATCAGCTACTTTTTAATGGACAGAGATCCATTATAAGATTTTGAGCTACAAAGATGAACTAACATTTATTTTATAAACAGTGTTGGCAAGGATTTTAGGGGTGTGCTTAAACAGCAATCAGAAGGTTCAAATGTGTGTCAGTTTTTTCCATTTCTGATTCAATGTTGTTCGTTTTGTACAGCGGATGGAGTTCTTGCTTCTTCAAGGTCACGTGTCACACAGTTCACTGTTTGCATATTCAGCTCGAAATTGGAATCCATCGTCCTTAGCGTGGGATCAGCAATAACAAGTTACCCACAATTGCTGCAACTCCCATTTCCTTGGGATTGTATGTGTAATCACATTTATACATTTAATAGTGATATGTGGGATGACAAAATTCTCCGCTACTCCGACATTGCCCCCAACCTGAAAGGGACGGGGAACCGTCCCACCCCCAAATTCCACAAATTTGCCCCATTTCTTTTAATTAGATTGTGTTTTGTTTAATTTTATGACTTTTTTTCCAAGTCAAATAGTATCTAAGAAAGAAAATAACATAATAATTAAGCGGGAGGTAAATGAGGATTTTTCAAATGACTTCAGTAATCAATTGTGATTTTCAAATGAATTTAGGCCTTGTTTGTTTCCCATTTATGTAAAAATGAGATTGAAAAATATAGTAGTTACGAGCTCCACACAAGATATAGAAATTCAAATATGCTGGCTTAATGTGATGGATAACGATCATATTTTTCATTTTAATGGAGAAATAATGGGAAATTATTAATTGCCTAATTGACCGCCTAAATTTTTTTGAGTCAGTTGGACATTTTGGCTTACAATTACATTTAACTTTGAAATTTGGTGTTGATTTATAAACTGTGAATATGATGCATTCTAGATTGATTGAAATTTAACTTTGCAAAACTTGATATTAAACGTGTGATATTAAACGTGTACTAGAATTGAGTCAGATACTATGATAAAACAAGTTGATTCATTTGGTAAATAGGTTGATTTAATTGAACATAGATTCTTGACCTAAACCATAATAAATTATCTATCCTAAACTAAATTTAGCTCAGTTTGGGGGTGATTTTATAGTTGTAGGAAGATGCGGATGTGAACGTGGATTCCATGTGTGAAAATTTATGTGTGGATTATCTTAGACTAACATGATAAAACGAGGCGAAAATCTTGAGTTGGAGGTTAGTTTGTTTGAATAAGTGTGTAAAATGGGCATTGTACTAATTAAGGCACATACATTTGAAATCTAATTTTTTTTTTTTGGTAAGTCTTCATTACTCGAGTAATTAAGCTTGCAAGGGTATCTTAAAACCTGATGCCCTAAAGTCGTTTGACTTGAGAGTCATCAGTCTAAAGTTCACTACATGGGACATCTAGAAGGCAATAAAATATGAAGCTGCACTTGAAACAAAAATTGGTTTTCTTCGAAACCTTTTTGACTCGGGTCAATAAGCATGTAAGAGTGTTTAAAACATAGTGTCCTAAAATCATTTAATTTGGGAATTATCGGCCTAAAGCCTGCTACAGGGGACATCTAAAAAGTTTAATGAAGAGTGCAAAAAATAATAATAAAAAAAAAAGAAAAAAAAAAGTGAAACAGAAAAAACAAATGTATGAAAAGAGCAAAAGCACTAAATACCTTGATTAAGCCTTAACATTTATTTGAGCGGATTTGACTTTTGATATAAGACAATTAGCTAGTTTAGTTGTGGCGGTTGAAGTAATCAAATAATTGGAGAATTTTTGTTCACTGAAGTGTTAACTTTCAACTAATAACGTCCACCTAAATTTGAGAGGGTGAGGATAGTAATGAAATATTCAACCTTAAATTACACACTGAGAATGAGTAAAAAAAGAATAAGTTTGGGGTGTGTGAATCATACGAGTGATGAAATGACATATATGACCATTAAGGGTTGGGTATTGAAACAACTTGTGCAGTCATGGTTGATTTTTTAATTCTTCACACACACATGTCGATTTTACACTGGAAGAGTAGATATCGATCTGTTATTATGACTCTGAAGCATGTTTGTAGAATAAATATCAAAATCTCGAATCTTGATGTAAAAAGCTTGATTGTCTAACTAATTATCCCTTGCATGATTGTGTATTAGTAGTTATTTAGATGATGATTTTATTTGAGGACAAACAAATGTTTAAGTTTGGGGGTATTTGATAAGTATATTTTATACACTTATTCAAAGCGTTAAAACGATGATATTTAGTTGTTTTTGAATGAATTATGGTCTAAATTATTACATTTTGTATTGAATACGTAAAATTCAATGACGGTACAAGGAATTGAAGGACAAAGCAAAAGTGGACAAAATTTGAGAAAAAGGGCTAAGTTGTAAGAGATTCAAAGTTCGGGGAATAAAGTGCAAATACTTCAGAGTTGTGTTGGACCTCATGATTGAGATTTAAGAGTGCTTGGAGTCAATAGGATGAAGAAAGATGTCAAAGGGATCAAATTTAGGCAAAATATGATCATAAATCAATTTTCAACTGAAAAGTTATGCTCTGAAATTTCAGTCTCACATTGAGACTCATTTTCTACATAGCAAACAATCGAATTGAAGAATGATGTCTGAAGCAAAGTTGTAGCCCTTTGAGTTATCTTTCCAACGCATCCTGAATCGCCTCAATTGGACATCGGGAGAGAATGTTATGCTAAGAATACTGAAAGAAGTGTGTGCTGTCTGTTCGAAAAAGTGGCGCAAGAAGTGTGTGCTGTCTGTTCGAAAAAGTGGCGCCACAGCGCCATTTTAAGGGCGCTGCGGTGTCGGGAGATTCAGAGAGGTGGCGCCACGAGGCCATCCTATGGCGCTGCATCGCCACCACCTATTGTATTGAAGCGGCGCTGCGGTGCCACCAATCCGTAACCTAAGCGGAATTTCGGCCCATTTTGGAGTCCATATGAAAACCCCATTCTTCATACACGGCAGGGGACCCATAAATACGACAATTCTCACACTTTAAGGGGTTCTACAGATTCTAGAGGCAAAAACACTTCTTGAGAGAAAGGGAGAGAGATTCAAAGGGAGGAGACAACGCCAAATTCATCGTGTGAAGCATAAATTGGAAAAATGAGGAATTCTTAGTGCAAGATCCACTTTTTCTTCTACATATTCTTATTAAAAATCCGGTGATGTACTATAAGACAATTTGTTGTTGCTCTTCTTTTATTATGCATAGTTAAATCCATTGTTAGGGCGAATGATGTAACCCATTTGAGATCCTTTATGTTTTCTTATTGAGATTCTTGGTTTTTAATTTTTCCATGTGTTGATTCTTGCTATGAATTAATTGCATTAAATTATCTGATCAATAATTTGATGAATTTTTCAAATCCTTTACAAATAGAGATATGAGTTTAGGATTTAAACCATGTAATAAAATACAGTACATTGGTATGATGTGTAGAGATACCTATGTCATTTATTGCGGTCATAATTGAATTTCTAGGACAAATAACTTGTTTAACTCAGTTAATTTGCATAGAGATATAAAATTTAATTAGTTGAATAGGTTCAATGAGAACACGAGAAGGGTAAATTGAATACAATAGGAGAATTCGACCGAGCATTACAATAGAATTGAGTCTTAATTTGAGATGTAAAGATGATCAATATGTGAAATTATTCTGCCCTAACGTCCTTTAATTATCTAATCATACAAGTTTTTGGTGTGAGCTTTTATTTATTGTCTAGAATTAAGATTTAAATTCTAATCATACAACTTTTAATCTATTTCCATCAAATAGTGGTTAAAGAAAAAAATTGAATTAAGTACTAGAAAATAATCCTCTTAGAAACGATAATTCGAACTCAAAATGTTCACTTTATTACTTGTTTCGATCCGTCCACTTGCAGGATAAAATCAACAAGAAGTTTTTGAAATACCCCCAAACTTAAACATTTGTTTGTTCTCAAACAAATTCATCATCTAAATAACTACCAATACACAATCATGCAAGGGATAATTAGTTAGACAATCAAGTTTTTTTACCTCAAGATTCAAGATTTTGATATTTATTCTACAAACATGTTTCAGAGTCATAATACCAGATCGATATCTACTCTTCCAGTGCAAAACCGACGTGTGTATGTGAAGAATTAAGAAATCTACCATGACCGCACAATTTGTTTCAATTTTCGACCCTTAATGGTCATATATGTCATTTCATCACTCGTGTGATTCACACACTCCAAATTTGTTCTTTTTCACTCATTCTCAGTGTGTAATCTAAGGTTGAATATTTCATTACTATCCTCACCCTCTTGAGTTTAGGTGGACGTTATTAGTTGCAAATCAACACTTCAGTGAACAAAAATTCTCCAATTATTTAATTGTTTCAACCGCCACAACTCAACTAGCTAATTGTCTTGTATCAAAAGTCAAATCCTCTCAAATGAATGTTGTTGACATCCGAACTCCAACCTAATAAAAACAGTTCGCTAACCCGACCTCAGTTAAATGTAAGTTCGGCCCATACTCCCAGGTCGGACAAACCGCCGTTATCTCAGAAAACAACATGATTACCCCTTGTCACATCACCCTATCAATCAGATACACTTGCCACAGGTAACATCATCGCCGCCCGGAACAACCAATTCCAAGTCCTCGAACTCCAGCCCCTTGCAAGTCATCATTACCTAGGTAACACATTAACACATGACCACCGGCCTCATCGACCAATCACAGGAGAATTCGACGACCCGAGTTTCGAGCTCGGCACTGTTGTTGATTTGACTGATTTGATATAATTTTGGCTGAAACTATGTATAAATAGTTGAATGGGACTCTTGTAAAAGGCAGGTGATTTTCATACAACTCAAGGCATAATTACACTCTCTAAACATATTTTGTGGTCTTTTTTCAATAATAAATTGCCATTTTTTCTTAAAGTTGGCTTAAAATTAGCCTTGCTATTTTTGACGTCAACAGTTAGACGCTAGAATGAGGGCCCTAATTTTGAAAAATAGTCTCATTCTTTCCACAAAATTCGAGAGCCATGAGTCATAGTTCAAGTTCCAGAAATCCATCTCACACCCACCCTCACAAAACGAACACACCACCAAGTTTTCCACGACGGCAGGACCCTCAAATGACCGCCATAAGGGAAGCCCTGGAAAAATTGACGAACGTAGTGGGACGGTTGGAAAGGAGTCAAGCCCACTCGTCCCCACTAGATACTGAGGTGGACTCCCCCGTAAGGATACAGGCAAGGCGTTCCCTCACCAGGAGGACTCTCCACTCTTCAAGGGGAGAATCCTTTGGAAGCCGAACTGACGAGGTCAAAAGTAAGGAACCTGAGGCGAGGAGGACTACAAGCGTGTTTGACCGATTGGGAACCCAGCAATCACTAACTCCTATGCAAGGACAAACCGACCTGAAACGTCCGTTGGAACAAGCAGAACCCGAACTGAGCGCACTTGAAAAACACATCGCCGACTTGGAGGCTAAAAACAAAGGTGGCACTGAAGATTACCAAACCGAACGACATTCCCCGTTCATTGAGGATGTCCTTATGGAACCACTGCCTGAAAAATTGAAAATCCCTCAGATCGTCACATACGAAGGGGATGGTGATCCCCTCAGCCACCTTGACAAATACACCTCATGGATGGAACTATAGGGGGCAAGCAAGGTAATCGTGTGCCAGACATTCCCCCTGACTCTAGGAGATAAAGCTCAAAGATGGTTTAGGAGATTGCACGAGAGGTCGGTAAAGAATTGGAATAATATGGCCACGGCGTTCTTAGCCCAGTTCATGGGCTCCAAGGCCAGAACCACGCCAAAGGAACGACTAGTAAGCATCAAGCAGGGAAGAAGTGAATCCCTCAAAAGCTATCTGAGCTGGTTCAACAGGCAATCCATGGAAGTGGAAAAAATATCTGACGATGTGGCACTCATGGTCGTACTAGCAGGATTGAGGCCCAGAACACGATTATGGTGGTCAATACACGAGGATGGTCCAAGGACTTATCATGAGTTCCTTAATCGAGCTGAGAAATACATAAGTGTCGAAGAAGCCACCTATGACCAAGAGGAGGAGACCTCCAAAACCGACCTCAACAACACAGTAAAGGAGAAAAAAACCAAGTCACAGCCCCCAGCCCGAAAGAAAAAAGGACAGGAGAGAAAGAGAACGTCCTAGGGCTTAGCCATACAAATTCCAAGAATAACACCCACTCAAAGCCTCCTTAGAAGAGGTATTCACGCAAGCCAATGCGAAAGAGGCATTTCGCAAACCCATGATCCTAAAGGACGGACAAGCAGGACAACATCAGGGATGATACTAGCGGTATCACTGGATGGTGGGCTATGACACTGATAATTGCCAGGACTTAAAAGAGGAAGTTGAGTCCCTAATTTGAATAGGTCGGTTACAGGAGTTTGTTGCCAAGCCAAAAGAAGCAGATCAACCTACGACGTAGCAGTCGCTGCTGTATGGGCCTTCCATACGAGTTCAGCAGGCAGTCCCCAACCGTAATCCACCCTCACATGCTAAATCAAGATGATGGTGGGAGGAAATCAGTATATTGAGGGATCCAGAAGGGCGAGACGAAGACAAGCCCGAAGTGCCAGAACCATACCGAAGATCCAACCCCCAAGATCGGTATAGACCCTGAATGGTTCTGGTTTACGGAAGAAGATTCTGAAGGAATCTTTCAGGACCAGAGTGACGCCCTAGTGGTTACAATGACTGTTGCTGGAGTAAAAGTCCACCGAACTTTGGTAGACAAAGGAAGCTCAGTCAACATACTGTACTCACAAACTTTGAGGCAGTTGGAAAAATCTAAACGCTATCTCCAACCGTATCCAAAGAAACTACAGGGATTCTCTGGGGACCCTATTGAAGCCCGAGGTCAGATCATCCTTACCATGGAGCTGGGCGAAGCTCCTAGCCAAAGAAGGATCCTAACAGATTTTGTGGCGGTTGATTTGCCATCCAATTATAATGCAATATTGGGACGACCCATTTTGAACTGAAAGCTGCCACCTCAATTTACCATTATTGCATGAAATTTCCCACTCCTTATGGGACAGGAAGTATCTGAGGGGATCAAGCTGCTGCGAGGGCCTGCAATGTCGACCTGCCAAGGCCACAAGTCGACATGCTAAGGGGCAGGACGAACATGCAAGCCGGGGAGGCCAGATTGAAAAGACCAGCTGTTACGGATCTCTCGGAGATTGGCATAACTGAGAAGAACCTCAAAAAAGCCACAGATGAGCAACTATCCTTTGAGAAGAAGGAGGCGGACCCATACCCTTACCTCGAAGTTTTGGTTATCTCGTTGCCTGTGGCCGGAGTAACCATTCCCAAAGTCTTGGTAGATACAAGAAGCGCTCTTAACATCCTATTCAGTAATACCCTTAAATGGATGGGTTTCCCTGCTAACTTCCTTCGACCATACCCGAATATGGTCCTAGGATTAAGCGGAGCCTTGACCTCTGTCAAAGGATCAATCAAACTCAAAGTTGAGTTAGGATCAGCACCCTGACAGGTGAAGACAAACTCTGAGTTCGTGGTATTCGACACTCCCTCACCTTATGATGCTGTGATGGGACAACCCCTACTCTTCAGCTTGAAAGCAACAGTTCCCCTATATCACTATTCTATCAAATTCCCCACACCCCATGGTGTGGGTGAAGTCAAAGGTAATAGGGAGCTCACCGAAAGATATCAGTAGAAATCCTGTACCAATAATCAATGCAACCCCTCGACAGTGCATATAGCGAACATATGGAATCCGAACATAAGTATTCGAGGTCGGATCCTCACAAAGAGAAGTAGGCAGTGGATGCCTGGGTCCGAACTGGGAAGGCCCCAATCTGGTGACAGAGGTCTTGCCAAAGGAGGCATATGAACTGGAAATCTTGGGGGGTAGACCCTTATCCCGTCCTTGGAATGCCAAACACCTCAAGCAGTTCTATCGATAAACGGGAAAGTCCATTAAACCCGCTTGTAATGCCAATCACATCAATAAAAAAAAGATTTCCTGTTTTTGAACATTTTATTTAGCATTCTATCAGAATATTACAAAGCCCTGCTCCCTACATAAGCCGATCTAAGGCTGTACGTGTTACCCTTAGTGAACATTCATCCTAAGGAATCTTACAAAGCCCTGCTCCCTACGCAAGTCAATCTAAGGCTGTACGTGTTACCCTTAGGGGACGTTCCTCCTAAGGAATCTTACAAAGCCCTGCTCCCTACGCAGGCCGATCTAAGGTCGTAAGTGCTGCAACCCTTAGTGGAAATTCCTCCCAAGGAATCTTACAAAGCCCTGCTCCCTACGTATGCCGATCTAAGGCTGTACGTATTACCCTTAGTGGACATTTCTTCTAAGGAATCTTACAAAGCCCTACTCCCTACGCAGGCTGATCTAAGGTCGTAAGTGCTCCGACCCTTAGTGGAAATTCTTCCTAAAGAATCTTACATAGCCATGATCCCTACGCAAGCCAATCTAAAATTATTCTACAAAAAATCTTCCTCAGGTATTCTACGAAATTACACAGGCCAAGCTAAGGTCATACACGCTATGATACCCAGTAAGAATTCTTCCTTAGAAATTCTCAAAGATCCTTCCCTATATGCTATTCCAGCTAAGGTTGTATGTGCTACGACACTTCGTCAAAATAGCCCATTAAGAAGGCAAATTTAGCTACGTTTGTGAGGTATTGTCGCATATAAATGAGATCGTTGCTAAAGAAATCATGCTAAAACATAAACAGTCATCCATTCCAAACAAAATGTCATGAAACATTGAAATGAAGTTTGCAAATGAGTCAAAACATATTACAAAATACCAAATATCTTCAAAACAACAACCTCCTGGGGATCTTGGGGGACTGGGGCGCTACCCTCAACATCGGGGTCAGCAGGAGATATCCGAACTCCAGTAGCTTCGGACAATTTGCGCAGCTCCTCCCTCTGCTCGCCCAGTGCTTCGTCCAGAAAAGTAGCATCAAACTCTGGCCTCTCCTTTCGGACTTGCTTTATCAACTCTTCCAAGGCCACTACATATGCATCTTGGGCTAAGGCGTCAAACTCTGGAGATTCTCTCCAAACCTCCACAACTCTGACACTTTTGGCCTCAGCCTCTTCAGCTCTCTTCATTGCATCCTTTGACCTCGTATGAGCTTTCTCCATCTTCTTGATAGCCTCTAACGTATGAGAACGCTCCTCAAAAACCTAGGCCCTCAGCTTTTCTGCCCGCACCCTCTCCTCTTCGGCTCTCTTCTTCTCCATCTCGACCTTCTTGTTGGCCTTCTCACCCCAAATCTTTAAAGTAACAACCTCGTCCTGGAGATATTGCTCAGAGGTCAGCACAGCATTCAGCTCCTCACCCATTTTTTGAAGCTAACCTTTGTAATCCTCCTCCTTGGCAGCAAATTCGCTTTCTCCTCATTCATACTCTCATATAATTTTACGGCTTGATCCTTGGCCTCGAGTAGCTTGTTGAGTTCGGCTTTTACCTGAGAAGGTCAAAAAGAAAATACAGTTAAAACACGATAAGTAACAAAATCTCTGAAACACAAGCATTACTGAGGACAAGTACCTTGTCTGCCACCGACATCATGTACAAGATGGAGCTATGACCATGAAGTTGAGCAGTGACAATGGCCTCCTCAAGAGGCATCTCCCCCAAGAACCTCTGTTCCTTTTCCCCCCAACTCCTTGTGAGAAGGTTGACGGATTCACACAAAGGTGAGGGGAAGGCCGTGGTAGTCTCCCTCAACGGAGAAGGAGCACGTAGAAAATCCAGAAATACCTTCGACCGATGGCCCAGCAAACTCTTTAAGCTCGATCGCTGTAAGTTCGGACATCGATCTTGTGACCTGACTAAGCTGGTGGAGGTAGCAGCTAGGGCACTCGGAGGAGTTGAGGACAGCAATGTAACTGCGGGTATTTCGGACACCGGAATCATGGGCATGGCAGTTGGGACCACCGGCGACGGAGTAATCTCCTCGACCGACCTAGGAGGAGAAGCAACTGGAGTAAAAGCTGCCTGAGGAAGAGGGTCATTGGGTGTCGCAAATCGGTTCCTCTTAAGTGGCTGGGAATCCTCCTCAGTCCCTTCCGAATGACTCTCCACAGCTGGAACCTCCATCCTCTTCCCCTTAGCCGCAGTTGCTGCCTTAGCCGCTTTGTAGGCTAGCATCTCGGAGTGACTTATTGAAATGGGAAGAAAGATATAATATCATTATCATAGGTATTAATAATAATAACAAAGGCTTAACCTTCACTTGAGCTGGACGAAACCGAGGTAGACACTCTTGGAGCATATGGACTAGACGTCCGCACTTACACTAAACCAGCCTGAAAGAGGTTTGAATCTGAGATCACAAACTTACAATACCTCTGCCTCTGTGGCAACTTCCTTATCACCTTAGCTCTCCTTTGTATATCTCTTGTCAAATTCTCCTTTTTATAATCTGCCAAAAAGGATAAGGGTCAATATCGTATCAGTGTAGACCTCATCAAAGAAGCAAATTTATAATCACTTACACAATGAATGGTAGAGCCTAGGGACCACATCCTCTCTGTCCACCTCGAAAGGATGGAATTGCCATTCTCCGGACACATAAAAAAACTCCTCTTTCCATTTTTTGATTGAGGACGGAGTATCTAAGACTAATGAGCCCCCAATTTTCGGCCTAACACTGGTATACCACCAGCCGGAGTTCTTCCCATCCTCCTTGAAAGTGAAAAGGGAGTTGAACTATTGGACGCTCAGTTCAGGATTTCCTAGTTTATCCTAGAGAATGAGGGTGGCGATCAGTGTTCGCCATCCGTTTGGGCATAACTGAGTGGGAGCTATGCCCCAAAAAGAAAGGAACTTATGGACTATTCTAGGGAATGGAAGCCTAAATCCTACTTGAAGAATGACTGAGTTAAGAGCAATGCATCCTTCTGGGGAAACGTCAGCTCGGTCAGACGGTTCTGGCATTATCATGATCACCAAACTCGAAATGGCGTACTTAGCTCGCCAGCATATCACCCGTAACAACGAATTTATAAAAACTAGCCCCCCACTCACCTGAGTTATTCCCCTGACTAACCTCGCGAGATTCAGCCCTTTCTCCCCTCGAATCCTCACTCCCCAACCTCATACTCACGGGATGTCCTAAGTCCAGTGGATTAACTATGGAAAGAGGGACTGGGTCAAGACTTCCTGACAACTGTACGAAGAATTAGGAGAGGGTAGGACAGATTCTTCTTGGTAATTCCCCCAAGAATGCACTCTAGATTCGTTCGAGCTCATGTAGAGGAAAATAAAGCTCGAACAGAAGAATGTGAGGAAGAAATAGAGGAATACCTGAGAACTAAAGGTTGTCATCCTCACTCGTGAAAACAGAATACGAATTGAAGAAATTTCCCAAAAGCTTTGAAAGAGAAGATTCACGCAAAGTGAAACAGTGAAAAGAGGAATGAAAAGGGATTTAAGGGAAAAGAAACTCAAGAGACACGATTCGAATTGCTCATCCAAAAATAGAGGGATAGATCAAACGGCCCAAAAACTTGCAAGTCAAAAATGACGTAGTGTGTTGATGAAACTTCTTGGAGAAGCAATTCAAAAGTGATGCACAGCTCATCCCTATCCAAGCACGACACTTGGTGTAAGTAATAATTACCTTTCTTAGAAAAAGAACCAGTCAGGTCAGAATGTCAGCTCCCCTTTACGGAAGAACTGACCTGGGGGGTAATCGTTGACATCCAAACTCTGACCTAATAAAAACAGTTTGCTAACCCCACCTCAGTTAAATGTAAGTTTGGCCTATACTTTCAGGTTGGACAAACCCACCGTTATCTCATAAAAACATCATGATTACCCCTTGTCACATCACCCTATCAATCAGATACATTTACCACATGTGACATCATCGTCGCCCGGAACAACCAATTTCAAGTCCTCGAACTCTAGCCCCTTGCAGGTCATCATTACCTGGGTAACTCATTAACACATGACCACCGACCTCATCGACCAATCACAGGAGAATTCGACGACCCGAGTTCCGAGCTCGGTACTGTTCCTGATTTGACTGATTTGATGTAATTTTGGCTGAAACTATTCATAAATAATTGAATAGGACTCTTGTAAAAGGCAGGTGATTTTCATACAACAACTCAAGGCATAATTACACTCTTTAAACATATTTTGTGGTATTTTTTCAATAATAAGTTGCCCATTTTTTCTTAAAGTTGGCTTAAAATTAGCCTTGCTAATTTTGACGTCAACAAATGTTAAGGCTTAATCAAAGTATTTAGTGCTTTTGCTCTTTTCATGCACTTATTTTTTCTGTTTTTCACTTTTTTTTTTGCATTATCTCCATTAAGCTTTCTAGATGACCCCGTAGTAGGCTTTAGGTCGATGATTCTAAAATCAGATTATTTTAGGGCACCAGATTTTAAACACCCTTACAGGCTTACTGACCCGAGTCAAAAAGGCTTTGAAAAGAACCAATTTTTGTTTCAAGTGCAACTTCATCTTTTATTGTCTTCTAAATTACCCATGTAACAAGCTTTAGACCAATGACTTCCAAGTCAAACGACTTTAGGGCACCAGATTTTAAGATACCCTTGCATACTTAACTACTCGAGTCATGATGATTTCAAAGAGAAATTTTTAGATTTCAAATGCATATGCCTTGATTAGTGCAATGCCCATTTTACACACTTATTCAAACAAACTAACCTCCAACTTAAAACTTTCGCCTCGTTTTATCATGTCAGTCTAAGACAATCCACACATAAATTTTCACACATGAAATCCACATTCACATCCGCATCTTCCTACAACTGTAAAATCATCCCCAAACTGTGCTAAATTTGATCTAAGGATAGATAATTTATTATGGTTTAGGTCAAGAATCTATGTCCAATTAAATCAACGTATCTAACAAATGAATAACTTGTTTCATTATAGTATCAGACTCAATTCTAGTGCACGTATAATATCAAGTTTTGCAAGGTTAAGCTTCAATCAATCAGCATGCATCCTATCCACAGTTTATAAATCAACACCAAATTTCAAAGTAAAATGTAATTGTAAGCCAAAATGTCCAACTCACTCAAAAATTTTTAGGCGGGCAATTATGCAATTAATAATACACCCCCAAACTTAAGCTAAACATTGTCCTCAATGTGAATTTAAAGAAAAATGAGGAGGCTTCCCTGAAATGTTCGTATTGCCTATGATGTTGTGGTGCTTTGGTGTTGCATTTGATCGACTCTTCTTCCACATTCTCCCACAAACTTGAGATTTGTCTCATTTTTTCCATGTATATGTTGGTTTGAGTGTTCCGCGACGTCGTATTCCTGAAAAATTAAATTTGAAAAAATTAAACTCATGGAACAAGAGTTACTTAACTCAAACATCTAATAACCAACTTAATTACTTAAAGACCTATGGGTAGAAGGGGTATGGATGATGATTTCTGAATAAACTATAAATTAAACTATCCTAGAACTTTGAAAACAAAATAAATAAAAGGGAAAATTGCAGCTGAGACCCCAAACCTTTCAAACAATAGCAAACTTTCCTCTAACCTTTCAATCGTTGCAACCGTCATCCAAAACCTTTCAAATCGTTGCAGCCGAGGCCCCAATGGACAGTTTCCATCCAATTCACCGTTAGCTGACCAAGAAATTGAGTTTGACCACGTTTTTTAATATTTTTATGAAGGGCAAAATAGTAACTTTCAATTTATCAAATTAACCAATTACATTAATTAAATTAAAAAAACCAAAAAAAAAAAGGAAAAAAAATTGTATCTTCTTCCTCCCACCTCTTCTTCAACCAGGCCCAGCCATACCCTAACCAAAATCATCACCACCACCATGGCCACCATTTCCTCTCCCCTCACCCTTTACTCTCCGGTCACCAACACCAAAAATCACTTTCTTCTTCAAGAATTTATTTCTTAAATTGAATTTTCTTAAATCAGTTTTCTGCAAAATGAATTATCAAATTGAATTTGACATTGAGCGGGAACTCAATCCTCGATTGAGTGAGAAGTTCAAAATCATTGTCCACGATGTTGAATCCATGGCATTTGAAATGTTGGAGCTCAATGTGTGCAAATAATAAAAGAGTGAAGATAAGTACTTTTCTCGAAGGTTTGGGGAAAGTCTCTTTGGAGAAGAGAAGTGTTTTATCTCGGATTAAAGGAAAAATTGGGCTTGTAGTTAAGGAGCTGCTGCCTATGGAGTCGTCGACAGAGGTATGCTGCAGCTCCACAAAGAGATGGGCTTCTAGATGAAGAGTCGTTGCCTATAGAAGAGTCATCAACGGAGAAGTGCTGCTGCTCCACCAGAGAGATTGGCTTGTAGATGAGGAGCAACCCCCTACAGAAGAGTGTTGCTGTTCCACTAGAGAGACAGGCTTGTAGATGAGGAGTAGCCGCCTGCGGAGTCGTCGTCGTCGGAG
>NW_019229430.1:177172-177508 GCF_002742605.1 Olea europaea var. sylvestris
CTTTAGATGCCCTGGGTCTCTAGGATGTTTTGAATGGGTGGTTATGCCTTTCGGCCTAAAAAATACAGGGGCAACTTATCAAAGGGCAATGAATTTAATCTTTCATGATATGATACGAAAGTTTGTTGAAGTGTATGTAGATGACATAGTAGTTAAGTCCATTAAAGAAGAGGACCATTTCGAACAGTTAAGATGTTCGTTTGAGCGAATGAAGCAATATAAGCTAAAGTTGAATCCCTTGAAGTGTGCATTTGGTGTTAATGCAGGGAATTTTCTTGGTTTCTTAGTACACAAGAGAGGGATTGAACTTGATAAAAATAAAGCAAAGGCTATTTT
>NW_019229430.1:177784-181368 GCF_002742605.1 Olea europaea var. sylvestris
CAATGAAAGTGTACGTATCGGTTGAAAAAGAATCAATAGCTGGAATGGTCGCACAGGAAGACCAATTTGGCGAAGAAAGGGCAATTTACTACTTAAGTAGACGGTTAACGAAATGTGAATGTAATTACTCTGCGATCGAAAAATTATGTCTTGCATTATATTTCACATGTACAAAATTAAGGGCTTATTTACGGCCTGTAACCGTTTATTTAATTTCTAAAGTAAATTTAGTTAAGTATATGTTCTCGCGCCCTATTTTACACCAAAGGGTAGGCCTTTGGACGCTAACTTTATCAGAATTCGAGATACAATATATACCTCAAAAGGCAGTCAAAAATCAGGCTTTGGCTAATTTTCGAGCCGATCATCCATGCCTTGACATGTCTGAAGAAATTGAACTAGAAATCAATTCGTTTGAGTTAAAACCTTGGGTGTTGTATTTCGATGGGTCAAAAACCTCTAAAGGCGCAGGAGTAGGAGTAGCATTAATTAATCCTTTAGGAATTTGCTACAAGTTCGCATTCACTTTAGACAGAATGTGCACCAACAATCAGGCCGAATATGAAGCCTTAATTGTAGGCCTAGAACTAATGATAGATATGGGAGTAAGAAATGTGATCGTTAGGGGCGATTCTCAATTGGTAATCCACCAATTGATTGGTGATTTTAAATGCCAAAGTGATTCCATTATAAGTCAATATGAGATCGCCCAAAAATTGTTGGAAGAATTCGACCAAGTAGAACTTCAATGCGTTAATAGAATATATAATGACGTGGCAAATGAGTTAGCCCAAATGGTCTCAGGATACTCAAAGGTTTTGAATTGGAAGTCTACTTGTGAGTATGGAATCATATAGCCCGTGACTCAAAGAAGGGCGAGAAAGATTGAACTTCACTGCATACAAGATGGAAATGCAATGGATTGGAGAACAGATATTAAAAGGTTCCTTAAGGAACCTAATGGAGGGATTAGTAGGAGAATGAAGCTGTGTTTGCTGAACTGTATGCTAATAGATGAAGAGTTGTTTAAGAAACGCTCTGATGGTGTATTACTAAAGTGTGTATGTTTGCAAGAAGTCAAGACGATCATGGCTGAGGTGCACGAAGGGATATGTGGAGCTCATCAAACTGGCCAAAGGATGAGATGGTTAATTATTAGGAGTGGATATTTTTGTCCAAAGATCGAAGAATTATGCGTTCAGTATGCAAAGAGTTGTTTAGCATGCCAAAAGCATGGTCCAATACAAAGGGCGCCAGCGCGAGAGATGGCACCTATTATTAAACCTTGGCCGTTCAAGGGTTGGGCGATAGACTTGATAGGGAAGATTTATCCCCCATCGTCCAAGCAACATACTTTTGTTATAGTTGCAACCGACTATTTCACCAAATGGGTAGAGGCGGTACCTTTGAAAGAGATCACCCAGAAGAACATTATAGAGTTTATCTGTGATCACATCATTTATAGGTTTGGAATTTCACAAACATTGATGGTAGATCACGAAACATCTTTGAGTGGGGATCAAGTGAACAAATTTCTGAGCGAGTTTGGGGTTAAATTAGTAAACTCCACACCATACTACGCTCAATCCAACGGACAAGCGAAATCTTCTAATAAGATTCTAAAAAATATCATCAGAAAGATGATAGATGAAAATGCCAGAAATTGGCACGAATGTCTGAACAAGGCCTTATGGGCTTATAGAACATCACCTCGATCAAGTACCAAAGTTACTCCTTTCCAACTTGTTTATGGATAGGAGGCCGTTTTGCCTATGGAAATCAACGTGCAATCGATTAGAGTGTGCTTGCAACATAAGTTGAATGATGATGAGTATGCCGAATCACTAGTTCAAAATTTATTAGGGTTAGACGAATTAAAGTTGGACGTTTTAGATAGATTGCAAATTCAAAAACAAAGAATGGCTAAGTTTTATAATAAAAAAGTCATAGCCAAGTCATTCAGCCTGGATGAACTAGTTTGGAAGACGATATTCCCTTTGGATAGTAAGGATCCAAAGTACGGGAAGTGGTCGCCCAATTGGGAAGGACCATACAAAATAAACAGTGTGTTGCCCAATGGAGCATATCACTTGGAAGATTTAGATGGCACCAAGCACGTGAGATTCATTAACGGCAAATATTTGAAAAAATATGTTCCTTCTTTATGGGAATGTGAGCAGATAAAAGCATAATCAAAATATGTTGAACGATTAAGGATAACAAGGTCAGAGCGAAATACGTTCAAATAAAGTCCTTTATTATCAAACGTTCATTACAAAGATGCGAAAATACAAATAATGGATGCTCTACAAACTACAATCAAAAGTAAACTAATCTCCCGATTGATCGCTGAGTAAGAGAGTGGACTAGTCTTACACCGCCTTCCTAAATGCATCGCTGCGAAAGTGGGATCGCCGAGTAAGAGGGTGGACTGGCCTCACCACCTTCCTAAATGCATCGCTGCAATGGCGGGCAAAGAGGTTGAGAAGCACTCTCAGCAAGCAAACTGAGAAGCACTCTCAGCAAGCAATGTGGCCCGCAAGCATCCCAAAAATTGCCTTCTATCATTGACTCCTTGTAAAGGACAAAGAGACGATGGGAAGAATTTCGATGGTAAAAACTTTGCTGCTGGCCAAAAAATATTTTCTATACCTCCCACACCAAAGGTGACATCAAGGCAAATAGTAAAATGGGCGGACTAAACAATCCATTTTCATAGAAAGACGAAGGTTTTGGATCGGATTGATTGTCAGAGTGCCAAACAATGGCAGGAAATTGGTTTCGAAGAAGAAAATGAAGATGAAGATGGAAGATGAAAAATGCGAAGCATCCGTGCATTTATAGGGGGTGGAAATGAAGAGACAGAATATGAGCAGCCACATTCTACCTAGTAAATGGAATTAAATAGCCCAAAATCTTGCGAAAAGTGGTGAAAATATCAAAAGAAAATGGGCAAGATTTTTAGCACAAAGCAGTTAAATACTTGAAGAATTGATGACTAAAAAACAAACGTCAAATAAATGCACAAGAAGTTAATATATATGTTCATTAATGATGAACAAAGTTACAAAAGAAAAATCAAATTACAAAAGAAAAAGGCATCATGTCCACCCCACACTGAACGAATTCGTTCCCTAAGTTTTTCCAAATCCTCGTTCTGCCGAGAGGAAGTGATGTTCAATTCGGCCACGACATCATCATCAACTTCCAACTTCTTGTACTGCTCAACCAAGGACTTAGTTCGCTCAATTCCCTGGGAGGCGTTGCGCTTTTTAGCAGCCATTCTCGCCTGGCAGTCGTCCATTTTGGCTTGAAGTTTCTTTATCTGAGCAGCCAAGTTAACCATCAAAGAGTCTTCAATCATGACTTCGGAAGAGATTTCTTTCAACTCGTCCTCAGCCTTGTTGATCTCCATACGCAAAGACTCTTTCTCAGGTACGGCTCGAAAATATTGAGTACTTTTGGCCTTTAGTTCAGCATTCTTGGCCAGCAAAGAAAGGACCCTGGAGTGGATAACCTTCAACGTCGCTTTAAAATCAGCAGAAAGATTGAGCGACGGAAGCGTCAGTGCTTGCTCCAACTTC
>NW_019229430.1:181755-181932 GCF_002742605.1 Olea europaea var. sylvestris
TTCATGAGGACTTCCCCTTATCTGAGCGAGAAGATGTTGCCACAACGGGCAGACTCATAGGAGTATCTGCAAAACTCAAGAGCAACAAATCAGAAACCAATAGCACAAGCAAAGGTAAGGCATCAAAAAACTGAATTACCTTTTGCTTCGATGTTTGGGGGGTTGACGCCCTGGGAA
>NW_019229430.1:182133-183960 GCF_002742605.1 Olea europaea var. sylvestris
AATGGGAGATGCTGAGACTGGCCGTTTGCGGCTTAGGGCACTCTTGGATGTAGTAGGCTTGGCAGGGAGAGAAGAAAATGGACGAGCAGACTGTTTAGTGCGACGAGGAGAAGAAGGACTTCGAATGGACAAAGGAGTGACTAAAACAGGAGGAGGGGAAGAAATGCTCGGCTGGTCTAGTGAATGAAAGGCACGATTGGCATCAGTCGCAAATAATCTGCGCTTCACTGACGGCCAGAGCTGTTCAAAAAGAGGATGAATGGCGTGGCTAGAATTGAAGGGGGCTAATGAGAAATAGCTGGTTAAAAGAAGATTGCGAGCATTTATAGCCTCTGCCTCCGCCTTATTAATAGTATGAAAACGGTCAACTAAGTTCCTTGAATAGCAAGGAGGAATAGGCCAAGTTTGGCCGAAACCAAGCTGGCGAGCAAAAAATTGGGGAGCATAAATTTCTACCCCTGCCTTGGCATTGGTCCCAGTCAAAATATCATGAAATAGCTCCCTCCCGGTTAAAAATTGGATCCAAATGAGCAGGGAGGTGCTCGCGCTGTCTATAGTGGAGGGGGGATGTACATAGTTTGGAGTCAAAAAAGGAGGAAAAGGAAAAAAAGAAGAGATTGAATCCAAAGAATAAAAGAATGAAAAAATGTCCCTTCTGGACATATTTATAGGAGTCAAGGGCTCCATGGCTAGCCCATAACAGCTAGCAGAGGAGCGAGAGATTGATGGAGCACCAAGCAATGAAAAATAAGATCTCAACCACAGTTGAGTGAACCAAAGAGGTCCACTGCCAGTTGGAGATGCACCATTCTTCAATTGAGCTTGAAGATAGGCCATGCCTCTATAAAGGGCAGCTAAAAAGAAAGAACATAAATTCAAAGGCCTGCGACGCACTAATTCGTGCGCTATAGGTAAATAACTCAGGGAGGGCTTTATACTTGGCATACACAACATATTTACAAAGCCAAACTAGAAGAAATGCCACTCGCTCAGTATGGGAAGGCTCAGCGCTCGAATGATTGTGAAGGGTTTGCAGGCTTAAATAAGATTCAGTGTAGTTTTTACCAAACTTTAGGGCGCCACCAGAAACCAAAATACCAGGAAAAATGGTATCGCCCAAAGGTGGTAGATTCACCAGGGCCCCAACATCCCTTAAAGTAATAGACATGGGGCCAAGAGGGAAAATAAAGGTATTATACTCGGAAGACCAAAAACTCAAAGCAATCGAAAAGAGTGCTGAATCAAAAGTAGAGGGCGAAAAGAGATTTCTAACAAATCAGAAATCCTAGCTCTATCAAAAAGTGCCTTAGTAGGGCCATGACCCACAAGACGAGCATGCAACCTACAGAAAGCTACATCAGATTTAGGCCAAGTGCGAATACCTCTTTCGCGAAGTGGCCCCAGCGACAGAGAGTTTAGAAATGGAGGGCCTTGAGTACAAGGAAACAACTGGCTCATCGCCACCTGTTCGACTGCCTCTGCATTGTTGAATAAAGGACCTAGATAGAACTCATTGAGTTCGACATTAGCAGGCGCGAGAAAAGTCGGAGTTATGTATGGACGATTCAGAAGTTTCTGAAAGTCATCAAAACTAAAGGAGTCGCTAGATTGAGATTGTGAAGTAGCCATTAGAGATGAAACAAAGTTTTTTCAGAGTTACGTAGTAGGAAAGCAAAAGATGAACAGTAAATCGTGGGAGAGACGCGAAAAATTTGAGGCGTGATTTAGTGGTGCAATGAAATGGCGTGTTTGGGGGTTATAAGGGTTTGCAAAACGACGCACATTTTCAAGTTATGGAAGAAAACAATGATTGAAATTCTTGAAAAT
>NW_019229430.1:184143-238720 GCF_002742605.1 Olea europaea var. sylvestris
GCGGTTGATCACAAAGAGATCGTCCATGAAGTATAAAAGGGAGAAAAGACATAGAGAAAAGGACCGAATCAAAAACTCTCGAACAGAGAACATGTAATTTTAATTTCCTTAGTTTAGACTTAAACACTTTTTTCAGTAACTCGTGTGCTTGCGCCCCTTGGAGGCACTTTGTTTTCGATTTTCAATTGTAAAGTCATCGCCAATAAAAGAACGCTCCTTTTTGGGATTTTGTTTCAAGAGGTTTGTCCCTTACACAATCGTCTGATCCCTTTTAATTGTTAGCGACTAACCCGCACGAAACAACACCCTTTGTATAATGTCTAGCTTTATGAGATTTGACCCAATCCAAGCTTCTTAAATCCTTTCCCACCACACTTTTTAACTTTCATAGTTTTAAACTTCCTGACTAAGAGAGCAATGGCCCTTGTGAAAGACAAATTATCCTAAATAATCTAAATTCTTAAATAATAGAAACGCGACATAGGATCTTTGAAGGCAATCTGAACATTGTTATCCTCTGATTCAGACTCAGTTCCTAATTTGTAGATGCCTCCAACTAACCAAACCCAAAAGCCAGAATTTTATTAAGGGTAATATCCTACATCAATTAAAGATGTAACATTAATTATCCAACATATAATCTTAACAAGGTTAGTTTTCTAATATAGAACCCGAGTCTTTATAAAATTTCACTCCCAAAAAAAAAAAAAAAAATTAAATAAATTTAAAATAAAAAAATTGAAAATTAAAAGATAACGTACTTGTTCTGTGTGACCTTGAGGAAAATAATAAACTCTCTCCATTTTTTGAAATATCCACCAATGGATCTGTACAAGCCTTCCATAGCTCTCTATACAAAACTTCCTCAGTACCACGCCTTGAAATTTTGAAGAAAAACAAGACATTATTGAACTAGTGGAGGGCCGGGGACCAAATAGAAAATCTAAACATGATTTTTTGGGATATAAAATAAAATAAAACTTAAAAATTCCCACATGCCTTTACCTGGGAACAATAGAGAAGAGACGAACAAAGAAGAGAAATGATTAGCGATGGGATTTTCCAGGGGTGTTCTCAAATAAGATTTTGATAAATTTTAAATGATTATAAATTCTAATGAATTTGGTGGATTTAAATAGGTTTTTACAAATTTCATAAGAATCTCATCAAATATGGTGAAATTTCAAAAGATTTACTTATATATATTTTTAAGCTTGAAATCTATCCAAATCTTTTAAAATCTTTCTATTAATGAAATCTTTAAAAATCTACTAATTATTGAGAATACTTAAATTTTAAAGGATTTCATTAAAATTTCAATTGGGGACACCTAAATTTTAATGAATTTAATTAAAATCCAATAAAATCTCAATAGAAGATACCTAAATTTAGAATGACTTTTAAAATTCATTGCAATCTCAATTGAGGACATCCCCCTTCATTTATTGGTTGGACTAGGAGATTGAGGAAAATTGGATTTTGAAAATTTGATTTACAGCCGATGGTAAGAACAGATAATAAATAGGAGACATATTAGATTTGGACTAGGTTTTGGGACTGGACTGGGGATTTGGACCAAAACATTCATTTTTTTTTTGGGATTGAGCTGCTTTTTTTTATTTTGGACACGGGCCACTTTCAATGGACATGTGCTCTATATATATATATATATAAATGAAGAGAAAATCAATGGATCTAGGCTAGGATGAGCACGGGCTGTAGTTCGAGCTAGCCTATGCCTAGATCCACCAATGTGCACAAGCAGGCAGAACGTTCTTGGTTCAGCATTGTAGCACATAAGCTTCGCTAGTGGCAAACATTAAGCCAGCGAGGTATTCAAATAGTGATAATTGTTTGGTCCCATCAGCGACGACGGACAATGAAATATGATTTGATTATGTGATTGATGGATTTGAACACAAAGAAGAAAGCTTTGACATTGACAAATCGCATATTTTCTCTCTTAAGATGTGGAGCGAACTATCGGACTAGGAGTTGCAATTTTTACATCTACCATCGTAATACCTGAAATTTATGTTGGAAAAATAATTAGTTGCAGTAACTTGCAGAACTAATAAATACAAAAGTAAAACTTATCAACCGATCGAGTCTCGAGACAGTTCGATGTCCTGAAGTAAAATTGTCCATTGATAACTGTTGCGACCTTTGTGGACAATCACTTTAAAGATACGACGATTACAAACCACTTGTGCAGCAATCACAAAGAGTTTGTTAAACCTCTCAAATGTACTCCAAAATATATGTAAAAATTTGAGTATAAAAGTTCAGAATATGAAAAATTACGATTTCGTTTTTGATGTGTTTTTTTTTTCAAAACCAGATGGGTGTATATATATGCAGAATGGATCCAACCGCCTCTACCATGATCTAGAAATATTTGCAAAATTTACTGGCTAATTGTTAATAGTGGGTTGTCAAAAACGATCATATTATACTAGTTGGTTTGACCCATTAAATAATTTCGAAAATGGTTAATATATATATTAAAGACTTTTATATTATTGCATGGAATATGACCCGAACCCCCAACTTCCCACACAAATTCCATACTTCCACCACTTGAACACTCATCTAAATTGATTATTTCTTTCACATGTTATATTTATTGTATAAATATCTAACAATCTCGACTGTCTATTTCTGCAGTAGATGACATGTCGGTCATACAGTAATGTGGACATTTCTGCAAGAAGGGCAAATTAGACTTGTTGCATGCCATGTCTGATTTTTTTTTTTTTTCTGTGAATTATGAATAATAGACCGTTTTCCTTTTCGCTACGACCAAAAAGAAATTCAATCAACCAAAAACTGACCTTTTTAAATAAAGAAGCAGCCCATCATTCTTTTTCGCATACGTATAACAAAAAAATAGACAGAGAGGACATCATCCATTTCTATTGTAGTTGACTATCACGAGGTCTTGTTTGAAGTTAGTTCTTTATCATAGGACAAGTCCCCTCACGTAATTTCATTTTTCCCTGTTTGACAAAGCTTTTTTGATATTATAAGTTGTATAAATTTCACTTTTAATCACATATTTCATTACACGACAACTTTTATCCATTTTTTAATCACACATTTCTACGAATTCACTAACTTACAATCTCAAAAAAAGTCATCAAAAAGGGGCTTTAGTTTTCTAATACTCGAAACATATTAGAATTCTATGGAGGAAGTTTTCCTTGTGTGACAAGGACTTTTCCTAACGAAAATGAGAGGTGCATGTCCAGGAAAAAGACTTCATTTTAACGTATCATTCATCAACCAAGCGTCAAAATCGAAAATGAAGAATAAAGTTGAATCCACACAGCATTTACCACAGTGATTCCACTTGTGAAGGAATAAAGAACTTTGAAACTATGAATTGTATTTGGACGTTATTGGTTCCACAAAGATCAACACTAATTTGGGAGGTCGAAGTTTCCTCGAAATGTAATATTCAATTCGTTATCGTCTTCTATCTTTTTATTTTTCTTCAAAGACACCAAACCAATAACATCTGGTATTGGAGCTGGACATAGATCAGTTGCTTAAACAAACAATTGAACTTTGAAAAAAATAAATGAATAAATAGTAGAAAGTTATATCTAATTATCAAAAAGAAAGATGAACGAAAACTTGAACACGATGGATGCCAATTTGCAATCATCATTGGGCAGTGGAGATTGCAATTAATGGTCCATTTGGTATGAATTTTGCTTTCTGTAGAAGGGTTTCTTGAGGAAACTATCTTAATTTTTGTTTGAAAACTAGTTTTTAAAAGATCTTTCTATTTCGAAAGTATTTTTAGAAAAAGCAACATTGGACAAGCTTCCTCTGAAAATTATTTTAGCTTGAAAATACTCTCATAAAATTAATCAAATGAGTCTAAAAGTAACTTTTAAGTATCAAAAATTTACTTTGACTTTCCAAAAAATATGTCGAATGGACCCTAAATGTTTGTAGTGTGGATACATGAAAATTCAAGAAAGTTACTAAAGTAAATTTGAACACATCAAAAGTTCAATGAAAATGCTTCTAGACCTGGGGCGGACCCGGACCTTTTGTAATGTGTGTGGTCAAAAATTTAAAAGTAAATTTTTCTAAACAATATAATATTAATAAAAATAATTTAATACACTACTATAATTGTAGTCTACATATCTTGATACTTTGAAAACGTCCTATAATTATATCATTATCAATATTGTCAAATAGATTTTGTTATTTGTACAGTTTTGTTCACCAACTCATTGACAAATGCTTAGCCGACGGCAAGTAAATTAAGTTGAATGTAGGAATTAAATGAATTGAAATAAAATTTAAATTCAATCTAAGAAGTAAATGAAATTCAAACTTAATTCGAAAGTAATTTAAATTACATTTAATTTATAATAATTCTAAAAAAAATTTCGATGTACTCCATATAAAATTTGCTAATAAAACTATGTAAATTATATTGAGAAATTTATTGTAAAAAAATAATAAATGTTAATAAAATAAATACAAAATTTTAAAGGAAAGACTACTTGCCTTTTTTAGATACATACGTTCGACGCGCGTTTAACTATTTTCAATATTCGTTTGGACAATTCAATATAACTACGATATAGTTCTCGAAACGAGCTTCTAAGTGATATAGGCAATTTGTAGTTCGACTAAAGTATGATCGTCGATCAATTTTTAAAGTTAGCATATTTTTGAAAATTTCAAAATACTAGTTCGAAGTGGTCAACTTTGACACATAACTTTTGCTGCGGTTGGCTGTTTTAAGCACCATTAATGAGCGAAAAAACTAGATCGTGAGCATTTCGAAATGGTTTTTAATAATCCAATATTTCGATTTCGTTTGACATTCAGCAATGAGTGAGTTAAAGTAAGCCGTGAAGGAATTTGCTACAAATTAAAAAAATAATAATAATAATATAAATGAATTGTATTTGGGTCCGACCCATGTTTCTGGTCAATTAGAAGGGCACAATCACCCAACAAAGTAACGATAAAATAGATGGGCCATATAACCATAAGCCAATAATGTTTATTGTGGTGGAAGACCTTGTGTGGTTGAAGACTTGAAATTCGATGTAGATGTACATGTCAATTTGAGAAATGACTTCATTGCTACATGCATCCGATCAAGGCACCAAATTTAACAATGAGGAATAAAGTTTATTCAATAGAGCATCCACAACAAACGTTCATGGCTTTATATATATATATCGAAAGTTAAGATTATCCCACAAAGAGCAAATTCAAAGCTCTTTTGATAAGACTTTTACTTTTGCATATTTCTTGTAGAAAAGCTTCCCAGAATTACATTAGGTCAGTTTTAATTAAAAGCTCATCTAATAGCATTTCTAAAAGATTCTTTAAACAGGATATGCATCTTTATTTTAAAGAGTCAACCCTTAAAATTATGTTTAGAGAGATCGTTTAAATTAACCTTTTAATTTAGAGAGTAGGTTTCACTCTCTAAAGCTCTCCAAATTAAAACTCACTCTCTGTAATTAAATATATTTAAAGTGCTTCAATTTTCAATGTAGGAAAATAATAAAATAATTTAGAGAAAAGTTAGTTAAAATAAAATATAGAAAAAAATAATAAATATTTTTGGGAGTACTTCAAAATTTTAACTCTTTAAATTTATATACGCTTTCCAAATAATAAAATATACTCTTTAAAAATAGAGAATTTCCTGAAAATGCTTTAATTAGACTATAAACACTTCTAGAAATTTATTCTTCTTGATTTTAGAATTAATTTTTGACTTTATAAAAATCTTGTCAAACGGATCCTCAAACATTTAACTTATGTTGCTGTTGGGTCGACTTGAATTACGAACCTTGTGAATCTAGTATTCACTCAGGGTTACATTTTATTCTGCGACGTACTATGAGATGATGGAGACATTGAAGAGAGGATATAAGAGAGTGGGGTATACCATGTGGGATGTCTGCATAAAAATCTCTATATAATCATGTTATTTGTACAGTTTTCTTTATTGATCGTTTGACAGATGTTGATACGGCATACATTTTGGTCATTGATTTGAATTTAATTTCTTCAAATCAAGAGCCAAATTCATGTCACCTCATCATTTGTCAATAAATGTATAAAAAAACGTATTAGCACAAGTGGCTTAATTAATCTTTTTAACTGCTAATATAGGATTAGGTGAAAGTAGTTGCAAAGTCTTTTTCTCACGCCGTATATCTAGCCGATCAACACACACAGCTAAAGCCAAGCATATGAAAACTAGATGCATATGCTGGCCGGCACATTAACAGCATAAGTTAGTTTCTGGTTAATTAACCCTTCAATTATTATTAAACAAATGGATAAGGTGATCAAGAACAAATTTTGTCGAAGCACGGCATTCCTTAATAAGATTACTACTTAAAGTTTTCATCTTGAAGGGTCAATTCCATTGATGGAGCTCAAAAATTAAATTATAATTTAATTTTTCAAACAACATAATATTTAAAAAAAATAATTCAATACATTACTACAAACGCTGCATGTGTGTTCGCATATTTGAAATCGTTGTATAATTACATCTTTGTTTATATTATCATATAGATCGTCTTTAGTTAAGGTGGAGGAAAAACGTTACTGTTTGCCTACGAATTATGATTGTGTAGATGAGTTGAGTAGAAAAACTACTTGTTTGGTAAAAATGACAAAGGTAGTTATTGGGAGAAGAATTAGATTCGAGACTAGAAAGTGGAAGGAAAAAAAAAATAAGTGCAAGTTAGAAAAAAAGTGAAAAAATTTAAAAACAAAAATTCAAAAAATTTTGTGGGCTCACCGGATCCTCATGTGAATCATTCGATAAATGTAATAGTCAAAATTCTTATATAGTTGTTATTTTTATCATAATCGGTGTGGGGGGTTTTGGCTATGATGTAATATTAAGGGCATGTTTGAGCCTCGTTATTTTTTAATAATGCATTTTGGAATAATAGATTGATGGAGAATGTGTAGTTAAAAAATTAATAAAAAAAATGGTTTGCGTGTAATACTATTTTATTGAGAAATTTAGATTCAAGTTAAATTTATAAGATTGGTGGCCATTTCTACTTCTAAATTTATTACAATATATTTATGAGGGTGTTTCAACTAAAATTTTAATGAATTTTAAAGGATTATAAATTCTAATGAATTTTCGTGGATTTAAATAGAATCATACAAATCTCATCAAATATGATGAAATTTCAAAAGATATGTTTATATGTATATTTGAACTTGAAATCCATTAAAATCCTTCTATTAATAAATTTTTTATAAATCTACTAATTATTGAGGATACTAAAATTTTAAAGTGATGACTTTTGTGGATTTCATGAATCTTTCGAAGATTTGTATGAAATTAGTAGAAGTCTTTCGTAGACTTCTATGGTATGGACTTTCATTTTAAAATTTTTATAGAATTTTGTAGAATTCGAAAGACTTTTGAAAACTTTCATTTGAAATAGAATTTATGTGGATGCAGTACAATTGTGTAAGATTCTCATATACGAGGTGTTAGTTTCCACAATTCCCCATTCTTCCCATATAATAAAAAATTTTGAAAAAATAAAAATTTAAGACCTTAATTAAATAAATTATTATTATTATTATACATATGTATATATATATATGATTCAATATTATAAGAATAGTATACTTTTAAAAATAAATAAAAATCAATATATTTAAATTTAATTATAAAATTTTCATATAAAATTTTATAATTTAATAAAAGAATAGATATTTTCACAAAAAATGAATGAGAAAAGCCAAAAAAAATTAAAAAAAAATCTACAAGAATCAAATTTTCATAGAAAATAGCGATAAATAATAAGAAAGAGAAAGAAATATAAATGGAAATAAATATAATCAATAGAAAAAAATAAATTTTAAGTTTACATGTTCATAGAATTTTAAAGGAGAAGATTGGAAAAAAATTTGTGAAAATCTCCCAGAATCTCTTAATTAATGAGAGACAAATTTTAGGATTTTATATGAGTACTTTCTGCTTAAAAGTTAGTATTCGTGAGACTTTTATAAAAATCTCTAAAAGTCATTAAAATTTGAATACCCTAAAACTTATAGAGATTTCTAAAAAATTCTAATTGAATACATCATAACTTTTAGAGACTTTTTAAAAGTATATGAAAGTCTCCATTAAATACACCTAACTTTTAGATACTTCTTAAAAGGCTATAAAAGTTTCAATTGAATACATCATAATTTTTAGAGAGTCTCAAAAAGTCTCAATTGAATATTGCTAAACTTTTTAAATTCTAAAAAGTCATTAAAAGTTCTAATTGAATACACCCCCTTAAATTTAGAATGACTTTTAAAATCTGTTACAATCTTAATTGAGGACGTCCCTTAGTCTTTGGTATCAAGATCAAATTTAGATAGTCAAATTTTTCCAATTTTTGGTGCTATCCAACCTGTATGGTGAAATGTGTGGAAAGAATTCCAGATTTTGAAAGTAATTGAGGTTATTATAAGTCCGGCAGTAGTAGTTAAGTACGATATAATAATACCTACTGTTTTGTACCTAATTCTACCTTTTTCCATTCAAATTCAGTGTTCAGATTTGAACTTTTTGACCAAATGTTCATCAGGGGAATCAAATATCTGGTAGTCCTGAGTCAATATTGCGTGCAGCACCGATTATGACGGATATAGGGTGCGAATAATGGAACGGTTGCCCGGGCCATACTGATTCTAATGGAAATGTAATGGAATCCCAAAAACGTGTGAATAATAATAAGTAGTGATTATAAATGTGCGGTATCTTAGTCACTCGGAAGAATCTCGTCTCACAATTATCCATTATTGTTAACGTGCTACTTTGAAATTGAAATACACTGATGTTTTTAGTAGAGGTCCAAGGGGTTGTTTATTTGAAATGTGATTCATAATTAATATTCGACCTCGTACTGAGGTCATTGAGCCTAATAAGGATAGATCAGTAGGTCTCTTTCGTGTCTCGTTTTAGAGGAATTCAAGGATAGACCCCTACAACTAAACATAAATTATTGGGATAGTTACATCTTGGTTCGAGTGGTTCACTTTGCTCGATAACATTCCTTCTCACGTCTGGAAAATTTTAGCATGCATAAATAAAGCAATTACTTGAAAGGTGATCCATGAGTTGATTCTACCCTATCTCTTAATATTTTTCACTTTTTTGACTATCGTTGAGTAGTTTGAACTCTATATAAAATTTCCCTTAAAAAATAAAATAGAAAAAAAAATAAATTAAATTAAAATTCTAGTTCCATCCCGACGTTTGACCAAAAGAGAGAGAGAGAGAGAGAGGAAACCATTTGTTATAGGCAGGCTATCACATGCATAGGGACACGTATTTCGTCTTATATGTTTTGTAGCCATAACACTTTATTGAAATGAATCTGTTATTAGAATTTGACATAGAATAAAATAAAAACCTGATCCATATGAAATGGGTCGGTGGGCCGGGTGGGATTTTCAAAATTTTGAATTTTCGATCCAGTAGTATTTGTTGTGAAGGTGGAAACGAATAAAAAAGATTCCGACGGAGATATTGTCGGCAGACACAATGATCCAACGATTCGTACGAAATATAACGGTCAACCGTGAAGTGGGTCCACGACAAAACTTGAAAATCACGTGTCCTCAACGTGGCAAACTGTCAATAACGGACAATAACGGTGTCCTCCTCGTAATCCTTGTGTCTTATATGTGTCTGCTGTCCATTAGCTTCCCCTTTTTTTAATATGTTTTTTTGTTTTTTTGCTTTTGATCTCTAATCATTTATCTGCATTGAATTAATTCCATATTGCGAAATTAATTATTGTGAAGCTCCTTACATGGCACGTTCTCAATTTTAATTTCAAAAACTGATTGAATGTTTTCGTTCCATTCTTCAAAATTTTCAATTATACATTCTCCTAGTGACATAATTTATAAGTAAATTTAATTTAATTTAATTTTTTTACTTTTTAACCATACGTTCTTTAGAAACCACTATAATAAAACTCATTTTTCCCAAAAAAGATACTCGAACAAACCCTTAAGTAGAACTTGATCGAATCATTCCATTTAGTTGGATTGAATCTGTAAAATACATTGTGGTATTTAAAACGGAATAATCCTTTTAGCTACTCTATGTGGTTAACATTTTTGTCTTTGATAGAAACATTATAGAGACTCTCATGTCTTTCACATGGTATTTCCAACTCTCTTGTGGGGATCAAGTTGAAAGATCAAACTCGAACTTACCTAAAATGATCATTATAGGAGGAAGACAAACATTTAATTTGGTAGTTGCATGCATCTATTCAAATCGATTCCACAATGAAAAAAGTTAGAAAGAAACATTATTATAAAATCGGGTGTTTATATGAACTTTATCTACTAAATACGACACGTAATTACTTATAAGAATCAGGTCTACCAATGCAATGAAACACTTCTTTACAAAAATAAGTATACTTTGTGCTTATAAGTAAATACACAAAAGTCTTATGTCATATTTAAGAGCATTCTCAAGATTGAAAATCTCGAATCATGGACAGATATTATATTTTCTATTCTAAATATATATTCTTTTGATGACTTAGTAAATACAAAATCGTTGAGAGTTCATTTTATTACCTTATTTTCCTAATCTAATAATATGAAAAAAGAAAAGAAAAGTGCATGATCGGCAGCTGAGTAAGCTTACTTTGGAAACTCCACTGTCATCCACATCTCTTGTAAAATTGAGAAACTTCTATTTCTTTTTATAAGTATATCCAAAACTGGATAATGTTGTTTTAGTTACTGCAACTACTCCATTTGTTGGTACTGTCACCCCATGACAGATTTAGCTCCCTTGTACCATTGTTTTAGTGATTTGTCTCCAAATTGAATTCTCCGCAATTTCTTGTACCTCGAATAATTCTAGTGCATAAGTACAAATAACCTCGAGCCTTGATGACGAGCTCAAATAGATACTTCACAAGACGACTAATGACATAAGCTAGATTACAAAATATTATAATCTAAATTCGGTGAGTTGTAATAGTTTGTAAGTCGGTCGATTAATTTACATCAGATGTTAAACACTCCAGATCAAATAAAGTTGAGAAAAAAATTTAAGTTGATCACTAAAAGTCATACATACTGTATCGGTACTAATAACATCGATAATTGATGATGAATCTAATAGATATCTCACGTAGTGCATCGTAACAAAATATGGATTTCTAAATAATGAATTTCTTTCATTAGTAATAAAATATAGTGTTCTAAAAAGTACGAAATTTGATCTTGTCGTGCAGGGGCGGAGGTCATGGGGGGTCACTTGAACCCCCAACTTTGGAGATTTTTTTTTTATTATTATAAAATCATGTTTGGTATCGATTTTGAAATTTAAATTTTAATTTGTATCAAAGTTAATAATTAATTTTAATAAAATATTTCCTGAATTCTTTAACTTCTAAAATTTTATCAAAATTTACTAAAAATCAGACTTTAATCCCCACCAAACAGAGAGAAAATCACAATAAATTTGAATTTTTCCTCTTTTTTTTTGCTCTATCATATTCTCTCCCTTCAAGCCTTTTACCAAAATCTTCACTCTTCTAATTTTTTAAAATTTGTTTATAATTTCTCTACAATTATCTAATCTACTACAAATTTTCACTTTTCAATCAAATTTTCAACTAATGAGAACCTAAATTTGCATTTTCTCCTATTCTATTTGTGTATATAGCACGTGTCTAAAATTGATTATATAAAATTTAACTTATATCTAACGAATTGCGTTTATTTAACTAATTATTAGTATTGAATATTGGTTTTTTTCGATTACTTAATTGATTGTTTGTATCAAATACACAATTATTTAAAACATAAATATGCATTTTCTTGTGATGAGCAAAATATTAAAAAAATTATTGTTCAAAATCAAATAAATGAAAATGATTTGCAAAATATTAATGAAGAAATATTTTTGAAATGTAAATCTACATTTTTTTCATGTCAAATATGAATTATTCAAAAATAAAAAACAAAGTATTCGATTTGTACAAAGTTTAATTGCGCCCCTAACTCAATTTCTCTGCGTCCGCCCCTGTTGTCGTGTAATCACGCTTTATGTTTTTCATGTTTAATTGAAAAACATGAAATTTGACATTGTCCTCTAGTCACGCTATTGATGGAACATATTATACATAAAACAAAAATAAAATGCGTGGATCAAGGGCATAACTCATATTTTCCTCAATGATCAATTATTTAAATGCTGTGTATCTCATGTGGTCAATGCTGAAGACTAAGAAGTCGATGGTGGAATAAAAGAAAAATGTGTCTCATTGCCACCTCTAGTACTGGGCTAGTGGCAATTTGTGATCAAGACTAAAAAATTATGTAAACCCCACTACTTTTTTTGCAACAACCTAATAAATCATTGTTTTCTATTGGGTAGAACTTGTGGTCTAGTCATATTTCCATTTCCATTTTCATTGCTATATTGCTTATTGTCTCTCAATCGATCAATTTTGCTTAATCGATTGTCATATCGAAACGTCTTTCACATAATTATTACTTGCATGTCAATATGCCATTACGCGATATAATAAACAAATTAAGCTCTCAAGACATGCATGTTAATCTAAAGATATTTATCTTATCTCGTATATTTCCATTTTATTTTCAAGATGTTACTTAGTGATTATGTTAAAAAAATCTGTTACAATGTGATAGCCACCTATCCAAATCTATCAATTTGAGCGACGATTAGTGATAGCATGTGACAAGATATAGAAATTTAAAGTTTAATTAAAATCCAATAATCCAACTCAAATGAATTAATGTTTAAATGATCCAATAAAAATTACGTTAAAAGTTTGGATAAAATTATCACTTTTATAATGAATAATGCTATTCATAGTTAGATTTGAGACATTAAATTTTCTGTAATTTGTTGTTTCAAATAACAAACTGATACATATGACTACATTTATATAAAGATTTAGGAAAATTGCAGCGAAGTTACCGAACATTTCGTTTATTAGCAGACTTTGTCCAAACTTTTCATTTGTGCCACTGCAAGTACCTAACCTTTAAAAAATGTGCAGCTCAAGTCCAGATTGACAGTTTCCATTAGTTTGAATACCAAAATCGTCAGTTGACTCCCAAAAATAAATTTTTATTATTATTTCTCCCAAGTAAGGTAGGGGCATTTTGGATAAAACATATTTTTTCTAATAAATCAAAAATTAAAAAAAAAAATCTTCAACCCATCTCCTTCTTCCCCAAATTTAAAATCACTCCACCCAACTGCCACAACCACCGCCGGCGGCCACCAACACCGACATCACTACCACAGATTTTCTCTCAGCACCTTAAGCTCCACAGAAATGCATTTCTCTCAACACGAGTGGTTGAGCCAGTGAATATTAACGAGGCTAATCACCAACAACCATCTCCGCCTAGCAAGAGAATGCCGTCCTCTGCCCCCTTGCAACACTATTCCTCTCACCCCCTAAAGACCCACAATAGACAATTGGACAACCGCACCCTGCCCTGCCCTACCCAATCTAGCTCCTCACACTAATCCCAGCAAAACATCCCAAATACTTTTGAACTTGTTTAGCCCTCTCACAATTGAATCACTCCACCACCTCTTTCTGTGGGTCAGTTCATAGTGGAAGGCATTACCTCGCCAAATGGAGGTACAAGAAGGACAAGAATGTGCGGGTCCTTTTCTTCGAAGTATGCAGTCGCTATAATTCCGTAGAAAACGAGTAAAACTGGAGGCAATGAACCCAATTCGTAGATTATGTACCTCTTTTGAATTACCATCTAGTACTCAAGTTCCCTGTGTATCCTTGAACTCTCCATTTTGTCAAATCTATTGTCATCACGTTGGCGTTGAAATAACATGGGTTACGGCCTTTGAATACTATGGAAAATGCTGGACTTTTCGAGAGTCGAGGTCGATAATGCGGGTGACGGTTGGGTGGAGGAGTTTTGGTAGGTAGATGCAGGTGTAATTGAATGGAGAAGAAGGAGATGGGGTGGGGGGGTTATAGTTTTGCTTTTTTAATTTTTAATTTAATAGGGAAAATAGGATATGTCCAAAATGTCCTTAACTTATTTGGGGAAAATAATAAGATTTTTAATTTTTGGGGTCAACTGACGATTTTTGGGGTCAAACTAACGGAAATCGTGATTTTGGACTTGAGGTGCGAAGTTTTTAAAGGTTTGGTACCTCCGATGGTACAAATGAAAGGTTTGTGCAAAGTCCGCTAATAAACGAAAGGTTTGGTACCTTGGCTACAATTTTCCCTAAAGATTTTTATTACTAAATATGCTTGACTATGAATAATACTATGCTTTTCTATAATTAAGGTCATGCTTGAGCCACATTTAAAAAAGAAAATTACATTCTTAAGTAGTGATTTGACATCATTTCAACTACACATTTTTAATAAAATAATATTACATGTAAATCTAAAACTTTTATTTATTTTTTTATCACACATTTTTCATCAATACACTATTTAAAAATGCATTCTAAGGAAAATAATGTGGCGCAAACAAGGACTAAATATCAAAACTCTCTCTTTTTTTTTCTTTTTTTTCTTTCTTTTTTTGTTTCTCTCTCCCACCTGCACAACACTTTAGGGAAAATACGAAGATTTTTATTATTATTATTTATTTATTTATTTATTTTTGTGAAAAGGAGGTTAGAAGGATATACTTTTATTTATTTTTAATTTGGTAAGCAGGTTAGGTCGGAGAGATTTATGGCGCAACCGACGTGGGGCTGGTCATCATAAATTGTAGAGTGGAACAAGTCTTGAATATATTTCCAAGGTGGAACCCACCAAATCAAACCGCGGATATGAATCACCTAGTCTATAAAATACTGCTAAATATAGATTAGAAAATTAAGAGGGAAAATTTCACTAATAGGTCCCTCAAGTTCAACCAAATTTTCAAATTGGTATAGAAAAAGTTATTAACAGTTTTACAATTGATCATTCGATTATTCATTTCCAACCCTCACCCACGATAAAGAAGCGAGAATAGACCGGTCTTGTGGTGGTGATGGTACGGAATCTCAAGCACATTTTATCTAATAAATGTACGAATTTACATTATTTTTATAAGCAGAACGAGTAATGACTTCAAAACGCTTAAAACCTCCTACTAGCTCTGTTGTGAGGCCTTCACATTCCGAATCCGATAGCGTAGTACAATATTGTTTGCCGATCTTCAAGTTTTCATTGACGTAGGACCTATACAAAGAAAAATAATTGTCATTCGTTCGACTCAGAAGGAGCGCTAGCTAAACTTAAATGGTTATGTATGAAATTATGTCGAAATTTAGCCCCCCGTTTGGCCCCCATTTTTAGCTAATTTTAATGGATGGAATAGCGTTTTTTTGAAAAATGTGTGGTTAAAAAAGAATGAAAAGTTTTTGATTTGTGTGTAATATTATTTTATAGAAAATTGTGTGATTGAAAATAAGAGAGAGAGAAAGAATGAGGATGAGAATGGGGGCCAAACGGGGGCTTAGATTACAAAATGGAAACAACCGTGCTATGATGACAGAAAGAGTTTGCACCCAACAAGGAGAAGGGAAGCATTTTTTTTTATTTACATGGATTCCACGCGCCATGTGAGTGTCGGTAAGAATATTGTCCACCCTTTTTTGGCAACTCAGCATAATTCAAGTGGAAAGGGGGGCCGGATTTTGTGTGGCCGTTGTCTCCAAAGTGAAGCAAGGACATATGTGGCAACTGTTCCTTGAGTAATAATGCAGAAGAGAAGGGGGCCACTGGTTGTTAGTTATTCGGTTACATAATCCACATCGACGGTGACGATTACATCGAAGGGGCAATCCTAGGCGGGTATACATCCACCTAGTCAGCTACACGTGTCCCTTTGGTCTGCCTCTAGGAAATTCAGTCAAACTCCCTTACAACCTCGTAAAAATTATTATATTGTTCTAATTATCTTAAATCACTTTGGTTGTTTTTCTCTCGTTATCTTATCCTTTTTACGTCTCTTTCCAACTTTAAAAATAGTCAGTCATGGTTCTAAGGGATAAAGATAACATACTTTTGAGATTGGGATAAACCATTATTTTAAACAAATTGTTCATTCCTTAATGAATGAATATTTATTAATTTCAAAAGTATTTGGTATTTTTACTATCTATAACAAAATCGAGATTTTGCAGTAATTCACTCACCAACAACTATTTTATTTTTCAACGACCAATATGTATTCTTACATGAGCGTAGAAACTATGATCCAACACATTCTTTTTATATTTTTTTATATCTTCACGTTCCTGCTTCTCTCTTTTGTCTTGATTGGTTAGAGATTGTGTTTCTTATAGTTAATATTTAGAGTTTGAGAATTGTTACTTCCCTCTTTGAAGACCATCTCTAACACTACATCAAAATTTTGCACCAAATTTTGCACAAAGGAGAAAATATTCTCCAATCCATTATACTGGAAGTTGCATCAAATGAATAGTGTTTAATAATTTTTTTATTTTTTAATTCTTAACAATTTATTTATCTAAAAAATTATTATTTTTGTTTTCTTATTACATAAATTATTAAATAAATAATTACGTTTAGTTAAACAAAAATATTGAATTCATCAATAAATTTAAAAAATGTAGTACAATTAATAGAAATACAACAACTAAAAAAATATTAAATCACAACACTAGAAAATAGTGTAATATGTTTCGAATCGTAATATCATGATATTACAAAGTCGAAATGGCATTAAAAATTAATTATTATTGATTAAATGATTAAACTTTATTAATAATAATAATGATAATAATTAAATGTTGACCCCAAATAATGTTGCCAACAGATATCGGACCCACCAGCTCATACGCAAGCCTAGTCCAACACACTAAAACACGCGGACGGGCTGGAATGGGCAAATCAAGAGTGTGGGAGCGGCTCAAAGGCGCAAGACAACAACGTTCGGAATCCGACGAGACATTTATATAACGATTGTACAATAATTACCAATCGATGTTTGTAGAATATATATGCGATCTCGTATGTATTGTAAAAAGGTGAAAGAGAAAGTTGAGTAAAGTGTTGTTCCTTGTATTGAATCTTATATTAGTCTTTGTATGGGGGTTCATGGGAAAATATTTATAGTATTACAAGTTAGATCGGGACCCTCGGTTGGGAGTGCAGGTGGCTTCATCTTGTTGAGTTACATGTCAAATTCTAAGCATCAAGTTTGACTATATAACCTGCTATACATTTATTAATTGATAAAGTCGCCGCTATATTTGACAAGAAAAGACATTTGTGCCCCATCAATCATCAAAGAGGATCTTTGTGTAAGACCAGATCTTTGGGAAGGAGTGGCGCCAAAAGTGCTCTGGAGTTCGGCCTCGACATTATGGCCTTCGGTATTGACCACCCCGAAAGTACATACCACCTCGGCCAGTGCACTTTGGTCTTCCAGCTTTTGGGCCACATCATGGGTGTTGCCTCTGGATGTTGGATGATCTCTGTTGGCCTAAGGGCCTCGGCCGAAATGCTGCGTGGCTCTCATAGGTGGGCCATGGGCTTCGATGGGTCAGCCAAGTGTGTCAGCACATAACATTAAATTTAGAATTAAAATTTATTGTATAACAAATGGACAAATATACCCTTAAAAAAATTCGTGCAAAGTGGAAGAGAATGATAAAAACGTATTTAGCCATTTTGGTATAATATGGTGCAAATAAATAGTGTTGCACCAAATATGGTGCAATGGGTTGGAGGAGATTTGCACCAAAATTTTAGTGCAATTTGGTAAATAATGTTGCAATGAGGATGGGGTTGGAAATGCTCAAAAAAAAGGGGCTTTTTTGATAAATATCATCTCATAAAACTGTTGAGTCTTAATTTTAGTTTACAAAAGTATTGTGACCACTAACCTAAGATTTTAAATTTGAACATAATTAGATAACGTGATTAACATTTTTTTTTTTAACTTTTTTGCTAATAAATTCAACTAGCTAAGCTACCCTCAATATTTTAGAGTTATAGAGTTTACCACTTTTCAAAGTATGCATGGGACCATGCGATAGATAGGGGAAAAAAAAAAGAGAAGACTTGACTGATTTTTTCATGCACATGTGCAACAATCAACTTCAACTGGATAATCAGCTTGGCAATTTAAAAGTAAGAGAAACAATAGTGAATTTGTATAGGTTGAAATTCGACTATTAATCTAAGCAAGAGACTCCCTCTTATTTTAAATGTCATAATGGAATAATTTCAATTTCAATTATTTATTTTTAGAGTAGATGCAGATCTAAGACAACAATATCATAACAAAAATCTTTAATTGAGATATTGTACATCAAACCGACTAATAAGATTGTTCATATCGAAAAGAAAGCATTGGAACCGTAGTATCTAGACATAAAAGAATGCATAGCATAAATTATTAACATATAGCACAATAATTTTCAAAATAGAATATTAAAGATGGCGGTGTATTTTTATTATTATTATTATTATTATTATTATTATTATTTTTATGGTGTATAAATCTATTTTGCAGAGTTTATACTCAAAATACAATTGCTTATCATATTGACTTTTTGGTCCATGTAAATCTTACCTCGAAATGCAAGTATCATCGTGATGAATTTGGGGTAATCTTTGTCATACTAACATTTTACTCACAATGACACTTACAAGATCAATTATGCCGATTAAGTAAAAGATGGGTCATACGAGTTTGCGTAGAGTTCAATTGTTCTTCGTAAGTGCTAATTTGAGCTCATCTTGAATGTGCTCCGTCAATAACTTCACCAATTAAGTCCTTGAACTTGTGTTAGAGCTCAACTTCGATAGGTTAGTACGACTTCCAAAATTTTATTTACCATTGATATGAATGTAAGGTAATTATGAGGTATGACACAGATGAACAACTTGCTCCAAATATGGAAGTTGTTGAAAGGGTTCATGTGACATTTTGTACCATATGGGAGCTTTAAATAATTACCACGAGAGCGACCACAAGACAGCAAAATATACTCACATTACATGATAATGAAAAGTACAATGAAGTCTAACATCCCTCTCTTATGCTCGTATTCTTTTTTTTTTTTTTTTTTTCCGATATGAATAAGCACTCTATTTGCGTGGTAGTTTAATTTTGAGAAACCAAAACAAAAAACCACTTGTCTCTTTGTAGAGTTCATGGCAAACAAAAGGAACCTCACTCGATTGTTTCTACAGTTGAACAACATAATATACGCTTTTTTTGCACACTTAACAAAACTTCTTCCACTTGACTTCAACTGTTAAACCTGACATAACTATCAAAGTATTCTTGACCGCTCGACCGGTCTGCCCCATCCCATTTGATCAAGTGGCCCGAAGTTAATTGTGGGTGGTGGACCAGCGGGATATTAACGGCGGGTGCTGTAAAATTGAGGCAGTAATGGAATTTTTGAATTTATGGAGGGTATTTTGAACATAGAAATAAGTAATAGGACTCATCGGGAGTGCCAATGGCACGTGAACACGATTCTATAGAATATAATTTTTTAAGGGATAATTTTGCAAATAGTAAATTCAATAAAAAATTCAAATTATTTTTAAAGTGGAGTCCATAAAAGTAAATAGCAATTTAGCCCTTGTTTGTTGTCCATTATCAGAAAAGATAAAGAGTTTTGAATAATATTCTATGGAAAACGTACAGTTAAAAAGTAAAAAAATTTGATTGATTTGTATGTATAATATTTTATTTCATAAATATGTGGTAGAAAATAATTCTGTAATAGACAATTTATAATTTTAAAAATGGCCAAACGAGGGCTTAACTCGTCTTAGTTTTTGGATAATATTATATTTAAAATTAGTCATCTTCCTCCGTCACATCAAATCAAGTGGTACATATTTTTACATTTTACTACCTCGTTTTGATTACGTGATATGGTCTCATAAAGTTCAATGATTCAATTAAAATATGACCTGTAATTTAGTCATTAAAAATGAAATTAAACATCCAGCTACAGATAAATATAAAGACACTTTATAATATTTTTTAATTTTTAATTTTTATTTTCAAATTGAAAAGGACAAAAAGAAATGAACATGCGAGGTTTTGTTTGGGATATATATAAATAAGAGGGCAAAGAGGTTAGGATTAGAGTTTCATTTTCCCTTTGCGCCTTACTGATATGATATAAAAAGCCGCCATTGCTTTTTCTATCTCAAATCTCATTCTTCTCGTACAATCTTCAATTCTTGCTGCATTAATCTTCTCTGTTTTGGCTTGCCATCTGCTGTAAGATTTTTCTCATTTTAGTTTCTATGTTCATGTTGACCTGATGCCTGACTGAATAATTACTTTTTTTTCTTTTTCTGGGCTAAAGCACGGACGGAGGGAAAATGAAGTATGTTTTGGTGACTGGAGGAGTGGTCAGCGGTTTGGGGAAAGGAGTGACTGCAAGCAGTATTGGTCTCATCCTTAAGGCCTGTGGACTTCGTGTTACTTCCATCAAAATTGGTTAATCTCTCCTCCTCTTATTCTTGTTAATTTTTTTCATTGTGTATCTCTCTTTTGGGAGAAGTATGAACGAAAATGTGGATAGTCTAAGCTCCGTGATTGAATCCAAAGAAAAAGGTGAATATACTTTTCCTTTTTCAGTTTGGTTTTCATATTGCTTTTCAGAGACGATAAAATTACCCTTTAAAAGTTTTTATACTGTGACAAGAGATTAGGCAGTGTCTGATTTTATGTCCTTTTTCGCTATCTTGGGAACTTTCTCATTATTTATTTTTCATTATATCCCTTTTGATTTTTCTAATTTTCTTGTATCTTTAATATCACCACCCTTTTTGGAATTTTCTTTTTGGTTTAAACTATGATATTTTTTCATTTCTGTCTCTTTTATTTTGGTATGCAGATCCCTACTTGAATACTGATGCCGGGACAATGTCACCTTTTGAGCATGGAGAAGTGTACGTATTGGACGATGGAGGAGAGGTTAGAAAGCATCCTTGAACTAAGCTTAGTTTGCTTAGATCTAAATATTTGGTTTCACTTGAATTTAGTTTTAGTTTCATTTTAATTCAGTCATTAAGCTGTGATCCATGGTACTAGATTTAAATGAGGAAAGATTGCAGTTATTTCATGTTTTTTTCTATAGATGTAGTCTTGTCTGTAAATTTTGGTGTGAAATCTTGCTTGAAGTGGTGGTTGAAAGTTGAATCTTTCTCATACACCAAATAAATGATGACTTGATTCCAATTTTTTGAAGGTGGATCTCGACCTTGGAAACTATGAGCGTTTTCTAGATATAAAATTGACGCGCGAGAATAATATAACTACTGGAAAAATTTACCAGGCAAGTTCATAGCTTATTATTACTATTTTTAGAGAAAATCTAATTTGTGTCTGCTAAGCTGAGGTCCTTAACAAGTTGGCAGATTTTGATTTGATAAATTGTGCTTCTTCTTGTCTCGTTTTAGTCTGTCATTGATAAGGAGAGAAGGGGAGATTATCTGGGAACTACTGTTCAGGTTTGCCACAAATTTTTAAGTTTGCTTTTATGTTGTACAATCTCTAATGGTGCACAATTTCACATTTATTCTCTCCATTAGGTTGTACCTCACATTACCGATGCCATTCAAGAGTGGATTGAACGTGTGGCTCTTATACCAGTCGATGGAAAAGAGGGTCCAGCCGATGTTTGTGTCATAGAATTGGGTGGCACTATTGGTATGAAAGGTGTTTCACTTATACTAAAATAAATTGTATTTAACATTGGTTGCCTCAAAAAAGATCTTTCATCATGCAGGTGATATTGAGTCAATGCCTTTCATTGAGGCTTTGGGACAGTTCTCATATCGAGTGGGTAAGAGTATATCTGTGAATCTCGCCTCATAACTATATTCAATTAAATTAATTTTGTCAGAGGCTGGCAGTTGTTTTTCTTATAGATTCAAAACCCATGACATCCTTGTGTCACCTTCTCAGGAGCTGGCAACTTTTGCTTGATACATGTTAGCCTTGTGCCTGTTCTGAATGTTGTTGGTGAGCAGGTGAGGTTTTGGGGCATGAACTTACAAACTTTGTCTTATAGATATTCCTTTCTGTGCAATTATTTTAAATCCTCAATATAATACTAGTAACCTGGTGTTTGCATGGTCAGAAAACAAAGCCAACACAGCATAGTGTTAGAGGGCTACGAAGCCTGGGATTGACTCCAAATATATTAGCTTGCCGCAGCACAACGGTTCTCTCTCTCTCTCCCCCCCCCCCCCCCCCCCCCCCCCCCCCCCCCCCCCCGGGGGGAAGTTTTTAACAAGTTCAAATTCATGCTCAATTGACTCAGCAGATGACCATGCCTGACCTCATTTTGAATAACATATGAGCTTCTTAGTCAAGCTTGAGTGTGACACAATTAATTATTGAACCAATCCACACCAGATCTTGAACTCCAGCCTAAAACTATTTAATTTTTTAAACTAATGATAATATAATCATTTTGCAAGTATAAAATAAATAAATCTACATTTCAAATTTTAAAAATATACAAGTATGATTTTTTAGTTGTGGAACTCACCTAAATGCAAACAGAGACGTATATTTATTATTATATAGTGGTAATTAAAGTATATTTAATCCCTCAAGCTTATTAGTCGAGCTGAGCTGACAGGAAAAAATACGATCCTAAAACCAAGTTCTAGCTCAGCTAGTATAATTGTAAACAAACCAGGCTCCATTTTAAAGGCTAAACTCATTCTATTCACTCTACCCCACAAACACACGACACACACGTTCCATTGCTTAACTGTTATCACATTTTGCAGGAACTCGATGTGAATGTCAAGGAAAAACTTTCCCGTTTTTGCCATGTTCAGGTATTAAGAGTTGACAAATGTCCCTCCTTTTTTTTTCCAAAAAAATTAAAAAAAAATGAGGTGCTGATATATTTCCCTTGCCTTCCAGTTAGAGAACATCATCTGGAAAAAATACGATCCTAAAACCAAGTTCTAGCTCAGCTAGTATAATTGTAAACAAACCAGGCTCCATTTTAAAGGCTAAACTCATTCTATTCACTCTACCCCACCAACACACGACACACACGTTCCATTGCTTAACTGTTATCACATTTTGCAGGAACTCGATGTGAATGTCAAGGAAAAACTTTCCCGTTTTTGCCATGTTCAGGTATTAAGAGTTGACAAAAGTCCCTCCTTTTTTTTTCCAAAAAAATTAAAAAAAAATGAGGTGCTGATATATTTCCCTTGCCTTCCAGTTAGAGAACATCATCACCCTCTATGATGTTCCCAACATTTGGCATGTGCCTTTGCTTTTGCAAGTAAGTATTAATGCTCTGATTTGATATCATTCTACATTTTTTTGCCTTAACAGTGCTGCAACATCTGTTTTTCTTTTCATGTAGGGCCAGAAGGCTCATGAGGCTATTTTGAAAGCCTTGAACCTAAAAAGGTTTGTAAAAAATGTCTACAGTTTTTTCTGTTCCATTCATTCTTTTAGGATTTTGACATTGTCATTTCTATTTTGTCTTGCCGTTGATGTGAATTGAACTTATTGTATTATGCTGTAGTGATGGTCTCAAACCTGATTTGAGAGAATGGACATCTAGGGCAGATCTTTGTGATAAGTTGCATGAGCCTGTAGGTTCTCATCATTTCCAAGTTTGGATATTATTACTCTTGTTTCCCATAACATTTTCAAATGTTTTTTTTTTTTTTTGTTTATTTACAGGTCAGAATTGCCATGGTTGGAAAGTACACCGGCCTTACAGATTCTTACCTCTCTGTGCTGAAGGTGAACTTAATGGGTCAATTGTACTTTCAGAGTAGATTTAATTTGCTATCAACATGCAGCTAGCTGAAATATATGTATTTAAAGAGCTGAGTTCCTATTTGTACTTTCTTTTCTTCTGTACATAAATGTTTTAGATATTTGACTTTGTAGCACTTTCAGAAAATATCAATACTTTGGAAGTTAGTTTTTTAATAGACCATTTAAGATGTATTACCTCTCTGTGCTGAAGGTGAACTTAATGGGTCAATTGTACTTTCAAAGTAGATTTAATTTGCTATCAACATGCAGCTAGCTGAAATATATGTATTTAAAGAGCTGAGTTCCTATTTGTACTTTCTTTTCTTCTGTACATAAATGATTTAGATATTTGACTTTGTAGCACTTTCAGAAAATATCAATACTTTGGAAGTTAGTTTTTTAATAGACCATTTAAGATGTATTATTTGAGCGTGCATTAGAGAATTTTCTTTTCTTAGCCACACTTGGCAGGATAATGGAGACATTTAGAACCATCTTTGCAGTTTTTTAGTGACTTTCCTCCATCAAAATCCTCCAAAAAGAAGTTCTGTGGGCATAATTGTGGTCCATATTACATGTTGCTTTAAATGGTCTGTACCATGGTTGTCACCACAACCGTGCAATATATATGATCCAGTGACACCTCCTGAATGTGCCAATATCTTCTTTTGATCGATCTATTGTGTCACAGCCTACTGAGAACTTAGGGGACTATTATTAGTCTGCGGGGGGCGGGCGATTGTGTGGGTTGATTTTTAATAAATTTTGGCACTAATAATGTTTAATTCTTATCATACGAGTGTTATTTTGCTATTTATTGTTTGGATGTTTTTCAGAGATCTGCTATGTTAGTTTGGATTGCCAAATGTTTTGAAGAACTGCCATGCCCCAACAGATTAGGGCTTATTATGGATTCAGAATGCTCATACTATAGATGTTAACGTGCTTGTAAACTGTATAACACCAAGCAAGATAACCTTGTTGCTTATATAGATATAATAGGAGTACAATAACATATCTCAAATTGAAAATAATTTGATAAATTTGTCCCTGCAATCTACCACCGATGTAGATGTGTGTATATCTGCACATATAACTATACCAGTTAAGGTATGTATGAAAAAAATGGCCACCTTCGAACAAGGACATTTTTGCTGCATTTGAGTAGTTCCCTAAATAGTATACTTAAATTGCAGCTTATTATTTTATTACCAAAACTATGAAGAATTTGGGAATCTATTATGTTCTAAATACATAATCTATTCTTCTTGACTGATTGTTTATAAACCTATAATTGGGTTTTTTTTTCGGTGATTTTTTTCTCACTAAATTAATCAGATGAAGTCATTGTATAATTTTTTCCATCTTGTAAATCTTTTTTCAATTTTGGTAATTTTCTTCAAATGCACTTAGCTTATTTTTGTAATTGACCCAAACAAGCTTTTAGAATAGGATCTAACTTTCTCATTTTAGGGTTTAGTTTATAATTCTGCTGTTTTAGTCCATGCTTTTTCTGAAGTCATTGCTTTAATCAATATTTTTTCTGCACCAAACCACTAAACTCAGTTAAATCAAGTGACTGTCATTCCCCTTAGACAAATATCTTAGTATGAATATATTGACATTTATATCACATCCACTGGTTATGATCTGTTTTTGACATCAGTGAGCATAGTTGGATGTGATTAATTTTGCTGGTGACCTGTGTTTCTGGATGGACAGCATACAATCAGTTTCACAACCACTTCTTATGATCTGCTTTTGACATCTGTGAACATAGTCGAATTTAATTAATTTTGCTGGCGGATTTTCTGGATGGGCAGCATATAATTAGCTCATTTGTTTATGATGTTGATGATTTTGTATTTACAAACTAATCCTTGAGATAGTTTGAAAGCTAGACTTTGCAGGATTCCTGTCATTTTAATACATGCAAGGATGAGTTAAAGATGGCTTTGAGTGATAGTTACCTGTTGTTAATTCATAGTTCAATCACTACTGCAGGCTCTTTTGCATGCTTCTGTTGCTTTCCATCGGAAATTATGTATTAATTGGGTTCCTTCCAGTGACCTTGAAGATGCCACTGCAAAAGAGGTTATTTATGTACTGAAATCATTTATCATATTTCTGTACACAGTATCTCAAAATTTGTCCGAAATTTTTGCCTTGCAGAATCCCGAAGCCTATAAAAGCGCTTGGAATTTGTTGAAGGTCTGAATAGCTTACACTTCGGCAGTCATGCAATCACTGATATATGCTACTTTTTTACATTTCTAATTACATATCATGGTTAATCCTTCTAACAAATCCTTGCCTTATAGGGGGCTGATGGTGTACTAGTGCCTGGAGGATTTGGTGATAGAGGGGTGGAGGGTAAAATTCTTGCTGCAAAGCATGCCCGCGAAAACAAGATCCCTTACTTTGGAATATGTCTAGGAATGCAAATAGCTGTGATCGAGTATACACGATCTGTCCTTGGACTACAAGATGCAAACAGCACAGAGTTTGACCCAGATACTCAAAACCCTTGTGTTATATTTATGCCAGAGGTTTGATGTTCTAGTACTTTTGTTTGCGGAATGTTATCCATCTATTTATATTATATAAATTTGAAGAACCACTCATTCTCACATTTGTTTTAACAGGGTTCAAAAACTCATATGGGAGGCACCATGCGCCTTGGATCAAGGAGGACACACTTTCAGAGTACCTCAAGTACATCTTGTAAGCTGTAAGTCTGTTAATCTTTGCACTTCACGTCCTCGCAGTCTATGAATGAAAACGTGAAGAAACGACTGAATATTCTTTTATAGCATAGTAGATACACAAGTTTCTTTGTACAATCAGTTTCTTCTTGTAAATTATAGAGTGGAGCCATGACGTGGCAGGATGAGATGTGTTGGATCAATACGCAGTTGCTACGAACAGTAGTGGACTGAAATGAGAATTCTGTCAAGTTTGAGGAGTGGCCTGTTATAGTTTACCAATCTTTTAGAACTATCATAAACGAAGAACTTTAGGGCGTTTGCTAAAATGTAACATGTCCAAGAATTCCGTCATATTCACCTTCCAGCATTATTTTGAAATGTGGTGGTGTTCATAGGCTTTCGTGCAAGTTGAAGCAATTTCTGAGCAGGATACAACCTCTAAATCTAACTTGAAAATAAATTTATATTTTTGTCAGATATGGCAGCAAGAGCTTTATTGATGAGAGACATCGACACAGATATGAGGTGTGTAGAACCACCATGCTCTGGACATAATTTGCCAGAGTCAAATATAAGAAATTTCTGTTCCTGGAGGGTGTTCTCTGTCTTTACAACAGTTCCATAAGGCTTCATTTTAAAAGAAAGTTTTATCTTTTCTAGGTAAATCCGGATATGGTTCAGCAACTTGAAGATGCTGGTCTCTCATTTACTGGCAAAGATGAAAGTGGTGACCGAATGGAGGTAGTTATTTCATAATGTCGCTAGCTTTCCAATTACAATTGCTGCTTTTATGCATTTCTGCCATTCATGGAGATAATTTTGCTTGTCATTGCAGATCATTGAGCTGCCCAGTCATCCTTTCTTTATTGGCGTTCAATTTCACCCCGAGTATAAATCGAGACCAGGGAAACCATCTGCACTTTTCTTAGGTACTTTTTGTTTCTATCTCAAGTTTCTGAGCATTAAAATTTGCAATCTGGAAGGCCAGGCTATTTATCCTCCATAAACTCGTAGTTTCATTTCCTTGAAGTTAAAAGAGATATACTCATTTTGACTTCTTTTGTCCTGTTATTAATGATTTTATTGGCAAAATAAGTTTTAGAATCAGTGATAGGCTACAAGGAACGATTAAATTTGAAATGTACGTATATTACTCAAAATCTAGAGGGGGGCCAAGTTGAGGTGTTTTGAGGGTGTTCATCTAAATTACAGCAGTCTCATCATTGCCCACCACGTGATAGTTTTTTGGTTCAAAATGATTATTTTGAGAATTGCACTGGCCAAGCATAAAATCTAGCATGGAATTACGATGGTTCTGTAAACTTTGTGTACCATTATGTTTTTCTCTACTCTATCTTCTTAGGTAGTTGGGTAAATTTTGCAAAGTTTAACTGTAAGAAGCTCTCAATCTTTGTCTAGTTTCCTGTTCACATTGTATCTGATATCTGTATCAATATTTTCCTACAACTTGTTAAAAACTCTGATGAGTGAAGCAAAATAATTCCGCCACTTCAACCTCACACACCTGTCGCTAAAAGGATGTTCAATCCATGTAATTATTATAAAGACGAAATGATCATGACATATGGTGACCTTCTAGATTTTGTTTTTGAATTTTCGATTGCTAGTTCAGGATTGTGGTTCTGGCCATCTTCTTTTACATGCAGTTCCTTAGATATTGAGAAACGACTTGTAGTCATTCTTGTGAGTGGGTGAATGTTATAGTCGATGAATGGTGATTAATCTTGATAATAACATTTTTTTTCTCAACAGGATTTATAGCAGCAGCATGTGGCCAGCTGGATACTCTTTTGAAGAAAGGTGCTACAAAGACTTGCCGAATGAGCAATGGTACCTCAGCAATAAAAACACACCTGTATGAGAATGCAACTAAGCTAGCTAATGGCCCTTTAGATGGCATTTACTGCAATGGGAATGGTTACATGTTTGAATGATGAGTAGTTTGTGGAGCTTTGTATCGAAAAAATACCATATATCCTCGCTTCTCTGGGTGTGATATATCAATTTTGGTCCTGAAATTTCTTCATGTATAGGCATACTAGTTTGGTAGGGGGTTATGGCTTCTCATATTGCCATGTCCATCGGTGCAGCTGAATTTCTATCTTTTTAAAGGATCTAGCTGCTGTAGTTGAAGTGCAGTGACACGGAAAATGGGTCGAGCTAGGTTTTCTTGATGGACTAATTATTGACCACTGACCCTCCTGTATGAGAGTTCTGCAATTGCCTGGATGAGGGATTATTAGCGTTCTCAGTTTCTCTATGATGTATTGTATAATTAATCGGTTGAAACAAAACAATGGTTACCTGAACCAAGAGTTGTGACTATTGTGACAGGTATTGAGTAATGACTGGATTGTTTTGAATTGTGGAGATTTAATGAAAATTTTGCCTTTTCACTTGTTTCAATAGCTTGAGTAGAGATCATGTTATCTTTATTTTACCAGTTAATCTGGACACATTGCATCTCCAGGGCCGAACTCTTTGCACAAAAGTAGAAATGAAAAGAGATACTTGCATAGTTGTCATTCACAATTCAAAGTATACATTACATTACATAAATACAAGCAAACAATACAAAAAACTCAAATAAATCTGAAATTAAAATCCCCTAATAGAGAAAAAGAAAAGCAAGCAATAATGGAGATAAAGATGTGGATGTGCTATTCTCAGGCACATGCATTCATGGACCCAACACATGACCACATGCACTCTGTTTCCCACCAACACTCTTACCTTCTTTATTCCTTCCTCCCTAATTCATTTTTAGTTTAGGTAACTCTCTCATTAATTATAAGCTAATAAACACTCACTTCATCAAACCTATAATCCAAAAGGAATCGACTATGTTAGGCAATCAACTAATTAATCAGCTTTTGGTCGGTCGGTTTATTTAAAAAAACATAATTTGATCTCGAACCAATGTGATTACAGAAGGAATGATGCTTGCGCAACTTGAACACAATGATGGTGTCGTGGGCAGGTGATTAAGTGGTCGTTTGAGAGGCCAGCGGCCTGCATGAACGAGTGTATGATGGTCGGGCCGACTAATCGAAAGCCCCTCCTAACCATGTCCTTGCTTATGGATTCCGATTTCGAAGTCTTCACTGGGATTTTGTGGCATGATTTGTACTTCGTTGCTATGGGTTTGTTGTTCACAAATCTCCACACGTATTTCTCAAACGATCCGAATTCCTTCTTGATCTGCAAATAATAAACATTTCATTATTTAAATCAGGAAAATCAAGTGAAATTGATGGAATCATTTATTTGCTATGATTACCAATTAGGTGTGTAGATATATAAGCCAACTGACTCGTGCACATGGTCCCATGTGGCATGTCGTCTTACTATTTACTAACAAAAGTTGATGTAGATAATGTATTATTAGATAATTGCGATGCTGACCTCGAGAATTCTGTTGGAGTTGTCGACTACACCTCGGACTTGACTCAAGTCTATTCCACAATCAGTATTAATCGAATTTATCTTCTTTTCGGAAAATTTTGAAACAATTTCTGCATCAAATCCTGAAAATGCATCCCTGGGATTGGATACGAATGCAATCAGATACAACAAAATAAAAGTTTTTTCTGATAATCTTAATTAAGAAGGCCCCTCACCTGAGGTCTTGTCTTTTCTTTAACACTGAAGTCCAATCTGATCCGAGTTGTGCACCAATTAACACCAACAATTCAAACAGCAGCCTGCAATTAATGCACACACCAAGAAATTAAAAACCCATATTTCAAATGTCTGTTTACATTCATACGAGTCTAGATCCGCTGTTCTGAGCTGTCTCTTTGGTTGTCACCAAAATCCATTTTGAGCCTTCAATGTCTAACTTTTCTTAAAAATGGGAAGACATTAACACAGTAATTTGCCATTAGGGGACAGCCAAGGAGGCAGCAAGTTCGAGATAGACTGCTTAATAAAAGAGAAAAATGGAGGCGAGAAGAAACCTACTTATCATCGTGGACGGGTACTCCCCATTCTTCGTCATGGTAGGTAACATATATTGGGTCTACACCACCATAGAAAATGAAATTAGTAACTAGATTTCTATCGGTGATAATCGAGTGGCATTAATTGATATGTCGTCATTTTGATTACCTGAATTTGGAGTGATGAAAGTGCATCGCTTTTCTTGATCTCGAACGGCAGCATTATTAGTAACCGAAGAAGAATGATGGCGATGATTATTATTATTATTATCAGGAACGACCTTCTTAATTGATTTAGTTCTTCCATAATGCGCGATACGCAATTTTCTTTGCTCTTGCATAATTGCAACTTGTTCTCTTCTAGCTGCCGCTATGCTTCCAGGTGCCTCGACTATGAGGGAGCTGGAAGAGCATTTCAACGAACCATTATCGCCAGATTGAGGGATACCTGATGATTTCTTGGACTTCTTCACTACTATTGCACTAGAAGCTTTAATATTCGAGGATTTTGGTGTCACGATGAGCCTGTCAATACTCGAGTTCAAATCATTACTTCTCTTGATAGCTGGCAGTCTTGGAGATTTCAGCTTAGGAGAGACCGGTGTGGTGGCTGTGGCAGTCGATGAGGGCGGCCTCACTTTGGCAGTTGCAGTCTTTTTAAGCGGCGAATTTGGTCTTTCCAATGAAGGGACGCGATTACAGTTGGGTTGAAGAACCCGGCGCTTATTAACACAAGTTGGCGAGGTGCTACCATCATGATTACAATGGTCTTGTGATTTAGACTTTGAGCTACACATCTCTTTGGTGCAACAATCTATTGAAAGAAGGAGACGGCGAGAGAAGGATCGACTCGAAAATGAAAAAGGATAAAGAACTTAATTAAGGATGTATGGATGAATGGTACATATATAAAAGGGATGGGTAGGGACAGAATTGTGGAATTAGTCACATGGAGGGGTTGAGGTCTGCCTGCCATACACAAGGACATGTACCCTCTTGTGAAGGGCACTTTTCTTGGGGGTTTAGAATATTGTATACATTTATTACTTATATGATTAATCAGGTATAACTCCCACCCCACCCCCAGACCCAATTGCTAGGCTGCTAATGAACCCTATTTCGCTTTACTGCTGTTTCATTGCCAACTCAATTGTTGGAGTGTGGATGAAGGTTTTTGGGGTTCAGAAAAAGACTTTGCTTTGCAGTTGGCTCAAATCCTCTTTCTATCACGTTCTCTGTCTCTCTTTAACTTTTTAAAATGTCTCGAGTAGTTAAGATTTCAGAGTTAATTAGTTGGAACTAATCAAGTAAAAAGTCAGGACAACTCCATAAAACAGCCTTTTGTCTAAATATTAATTAATTGGAGACCATTTTTTTCATAGATATCTTGATCTTGGGTTAGGGTTACAAGATCTTCAACGAAGTCGAACTCGAGACAACTAACTTGGTGACGGCGTGGCTCGTGAGCAATATTATTCACTTCTCGCCTCACAATCTTAATTATAATGACACCCTCGATCGCATGAAGTGGTGTTTTTTTGTTTATTGGACAACTACTTCGAGCATCTCGAGTTTACATAATTAACTTTATAATCGGTCCAACGAAGAGGTGGGTTCTTTCTTGGACGGCGGTTAAACAATCTAATTCAATCGTGGCAATGTCAAGACGATGTTAATGGACAATGACTAAACCCAATTTGACATTCTTATTTTATATTTTAAGTAGTTTGGTCTATGTAGTCTGCACGTTCCTCCAGGCTTGGGCATTGAAGGAATCTGCAACGGTCCCATGTGCCATATGCTCTAGCGATCTTTCACTATTTAAGTGTTAATCAATATGCCCCTTTCCCCTGCCTACATCCATTCTCATAAAATTGAGGAATCTTATTCCTTCGCGTCTTCACTAACGAAAAAAACTCCAATTCTTTGTCGATTTAAGTCGTCGAGAATTGCGGACGGGCGAAAAATAAAAGGACACAATCCATTAATTTCACGTATCGAATTTATAACTTAAGTCTAAAAATGTACAAGTTCGTGGACCACGCTCGTTCAATGTCATGTATATGATTTTTAATTTGTTTTGTTATTGTCAAATGTGTGTTTTGTTATTGTCAAATGGGAATTACGGAATTAACCCTTAACTAATATTAGATAAAGATGAAACATCCCATGTGCTTTATATCAACATAATGGAATCATGAATTATTAAGACATGAAGCCCGCAAAACACACGAGACATGTATTCTTATTCATAATCCTAAAAATAACATACTACGCGTGAACAACTATGAAACCATATACGTATGATCAGGGCTGGTCCTTTAATCGTCGAGGCCCGAGACGAAATCCAAAAATTAGGCCCCCAAAATCAACGTAAATGTAAAATTCAACGATATATTATGCAACATATTATTAACTTAAAACTTAAAATTACAACAACAAACAAATATCTCAATCATCTCACAATAATTGAAAAAAATATTTTCCTTTTCCTACTTAAAAAAAGAAAAAAAAAAAGAACGTTTGGGCCAAAATAGACCCTTTGTGGTTTTGGGCATGAGGCACAGGCCTCATTTGCCCGTGCCCAGGATCGGCCATGCGTATGATACAGATTAATGTACAATGATGGATAGGGAACTAGTTTTTTCAATAAAGTGAATAAAAATTTAATTGATGAATTAACTTGTGAATGTTGTTGTAATGTCTTTGTTAACCAAAACAGCATCTTGTAGTTCTTTCACAAAAGTAGAAACTCGTTGAAGTTATTTTTCCGCGAATAGAACTGATGGGTAAGAACAATGGAGTGTTCCATCAATGACTCGCTATGTTACCAGAATATACTAACAAAAAGCGAAGTAAAGTTATTTTTTTCTATTGCTTTCTAGGATGCCTTTTTTTTTTTTTTTTTTTTTTCCTTACGAAGGTATTTTCAATGGTCATTTCTGGTAATGAGCACGATCTCCTCTTTTGAGTGTTGGGATATGTTGTCTACAATTTATTAAAGTAAATAAATTATAATTGATCAGTCATTGTAAATAGTGAATCTCAGTATCACTTGGACGGTGCTTGATAATATTATTCTTTATTTTAGGGTCCGTTTGATTGTAAGGATGAAATTTGGGTGGAAAGAAAACGAATTTCAGATATTTGAATTGCCTAAAATTTGTTTTACTAGGAATTGACAATTAAATGTGTTTGATTGATATAATTTTTCATCTAGAAAATGTTGAAATTTTTTTATCTTTTGGTGTTCATTTGACTTTGTTTTTCATAGAAATTGTCAACTAAAGGGACAAAATTTATTACAATTTGAGATAGAATTTGTTCTAATTACCAAAAAAATAAAAATAAAAATAAAAAGAGTCTGGAAATCCAAATGGTGAGAATTTATTTTCCACAAAACCATGGAATTGGCACGTGTGTGGAGACAAGTAGGAAAACAAATTTCATAGAAATTTTTAGTAATCAAACAACACAAATTGGGTGAAAATGGAAAACGTTTTCCATTCTACATGGAAAATCAAGGATATCAAACATGGCCTTAGTGTCTTAGAGGGCCAACCCGATCGACCCATTTGTGACGTGATTTGTGAATCCACGTGAGGCCCAATATATCCTTTTGGGATGACCTAAGATATGAACAAATTGTTTCCTTTACAATTAGGATAAGCAATCCAAATTTCAAAGACCAAATTCAGTTCCAAGCAAAACTAAAATTTTGCCATTATATAACACATTACAAAGAAGTTATTTGTCTCTTGTTTTGCATATGATGCACATGCTTTTCAAAAAAATTATAGTTTATAAGGACCTTTTAAACTTAGCCCAACATGCTTGTCTTGAAACTGTCCCTGAAATAATGGGCCTGGGTTAAGAGGCCCAAACAATGGGGAAAATGCATGTCAACTAATAGGCTTTGCAATTGGGCTATTTAACAATTGGACTAATGGCTACCTACACTCACATAATGTGACTAACATAACACAATGCGGAAAGAACACTTTGACTAGGCCTATTCCTGAAAATAAACTAATTTATTGCTTGAGAACGATGTTAGATGTACATTCCAACTGATAGTCCCCTAATAGTGAGTGGAGCCAGCGATTAGAAGTTGTCAAACTAAGTGTACACCAAAGAGCATAGCGAACATTAAATAGAAAGTGAGAAAATTAGAGGAAATCACATTTTAAAGTTTTCATTATTAAAAATAAGGTATTATTTTTCTTATTCACAAATTAGGTATTTTATTTTAATAAATATTTCTAAATATATTTTTAGTATATGTTTCTATTTTGTCTCCAATTCCATTGATCGTGGTAATGTGTTATTTGTTGCAATTAAAAAAGAAAAAGAAATTCTTACTAGTTCAACATTATTTAGAGAGGAAAAAATATATATTTTTTTCTTTATTACCATTGTGAGAGGGGATTGTTATTAGATAGGAAGAACATCATGATCTCAATGGTCACACATAAACTACATATGTCACAATTATTGTATTTATTTTTTATTCACACGTGTTATCAAACCACAATTTTGAATTTCACATTAATACAATCAAAATAGTAAAGATGTCAAAATTTCACATGTCATGTAGGTCACAATTGACGCAATTTTGTTAACAATATAAACATAATTGCATTATGTAAAATTATTGATCACTTATTTAATTTATGTACGTGCTTAAATATCGATGGTCACATATAATTTTTGATATGAATATCATACTACTGTTTACAAGGAACAAAATATTACAAGTTATTAAACAATATAAACACACATTTATGAATTTCAAACCCGTCTGTACTGTGACACTGATGATGATGATTTTTTCATGTTGTGACCTGTAGAATTGTGGTTGTTATCGAAAAACATATGGAGAAAATTATGATTCCATCAGAGGAGTCAAAATATGGGAGATAGTAAGTGTGATTAGATTTTTAGGAAAGAAATATAATGAAAAAGAAAAATCAATTATTCTTTAGTAATATATCTTTATTTTATATAAATTCATTATTATTTATCCTCATATTAAAATCTTAGAATCTGATTTGATTGTGAATAATTTTTCAAACTTTATATTTTTGAAAACGTAATATATTAAAATATCGTAATTTCAATTGTTCACGAATTAAATTATACTTTGAGAAGTCCAATGAAGTGCTGAGTTACATTCTGAAACAACAAACTCAACTCTCAACAGAGAGAAGCAAGAGACCCTCAACCCCAATCTGTTTGCTAAATATGCCTCTAAGCGCAACGATGGTGGGAGCCCTGCTGGGACTGGGTACCCAGATGTACTCCAATGCCCTTCGCAAGCTTCCTTACATGCGCCGTAAGCTCCCTCCCCCTCTCTATTTTATCGTTATTGTAGGAACTATATAGGGACTGATCACTGATGTGATTAATTTCCAAGAAATTTGCAGATCCATGGGAGCATTTGCTGGGAATGGGGCTGGGCGCGGTTTTCGCTAATCAGATGGTAAAGTGGGAAGTCAAAGCCCAGGAAGATCTCGACAAGTTACTTCTCAAGGCCAAACAAGCCAATGAACGCCGCTACTTTGGTAACCTATTTGTTTTTCTGTATATTTCTGAGTTGTGACTATTGTGACAGGTATTGAGTAATGACTGGATTGTTTTGAATTGTGGAGATTTAATGAAAATTTTGCCTTTTCACTTGTTTCAATAGCTTGAGTAGAGATCATGTTATCTTTATTTTACCAGTTAATCTGGACACATTGCATCTCCAGGGTCGAACTCTTTGCACAAAAGTAGAAATGAAAAGAGATACTTGCATAGTTGTCATTCACAATTCAAAGTATACATTACATTACATAAATACAAGCAAACAATACAAAAAACTCAAATAAATCTGAAATTAAAATCCCCTAATAGAGAAAAAGAAAAGCAAGCAATAATGGAGATAAAGATGTGGATGTGCTATTCTCAGGCACATGCATTCATGGACCCAACACATGACCACATGCACTCTGTTTCCCACCAACACTCTTAACTTCTTTATTCCTTCCTCCCTAATTCATTTTTAGTTTAAGTAACTCTCTCATTAATTATAAGCTAATAAACACTCACTTCATCAAACCTATAATCCAAAAGGAATCGACTATGTTAGGCAATCAACTAATTAATCAGCTTTTGGTCGGTCGGTTTATTTAAAAAAACATAATTTGATCTCGAACCAATGTGATTACAGAAGGAATGATGCTTGCGCAACTTGAACACAATGATGGTGTCGTGGGCAGGTGATTAAGTGGTCGTTTGAGAGGCCAGCGGCCTGCATGAACGAGTGTATGATGGTCGGGCCGACTAATCGAAAGCCCCTCCTAACCATGTCCTTGCTTATGGATTCCGATTTCGAAGTCTTCACTGGGATTTTGTGGCATGATTTGTACTTCGTTGCTATGGGTTTGTTGTTCACAAATCTCCACACGTATTTCTCAAACGATCCGAATTCCTTCTTGATCTGCAAATAATAAACATTTCATTATTTAAATCAGGAAAATCAAGTGAAATTGATGGAATCATTTATTTGCTATGATTACCAATTAGGTGTGTAGATATATAAGCCAACTGACTCGTGCACATGGTCCCATGTGGCATGTCGTCTTACTATTTACTAACAAAAGTTGATGTAGATAATGTATTATTAGATAATTGCGATGCTGACCTCGAGAATTCTGTTGGAGTTGTCGACTACACCTCGGACTTGACTCAAGTCTATTCCACAATCAGTATTAATCGAATTTATCTTCTTTTCGGAAAATTTTGAAACAATTTCTGCATCAAATCCTGAAAATGCATCCCTGGGATTGGATACGAATGCAATCAGATACAACAAAATAAAAGTTTTTTCTGATAATCTTAATTAAGAAGGCCCCTCACCTGAGGTCTTGTCTTTTCTTTAACACTGAAGTCCAATCTGATCCGACTTGTGCACCAATTAACACCAACAATTCAAACAGCAGCCTGCAATTAATGCACACACCAAGAAATTAAAAACCCATATTTCAAATGTCTGTTTACATTCATACGAGTCTAGATCCGCTGTTCTGAGCTGTCTCTTTGGTTGTCACCACAATCCATTTTGAGCCTTCAATGTCTAACTTTTCTTAAAAATGGGAAGACATTAACACAGTAATTTGCCATTAGGGGACAGCCAAGGAGGCAGCAAGTTCGAGATAGACTGCTTAATAAAAGAGAAAAATGGAGGCGAGAAGAAACCTACTTATCATCGTGGACGGGTACTCCCCATTCTTCGTCATGGTAGGTAACATATATTGGGTCTACACCACCATAGAAAATGAAATTAGTAACTAGATTTCTATCGGTGATAATCGAGTGGCATTAATTGATATGTCGTCATTTTGATTACCTGAATTTGGAGTGATGAAAGTGCATCGCTTTTCTTGATCTCGAACAGCAGCATTATTAGTAACCGAAGAAGAATGATGGCGATGATTATTATTATTATTATCAGGAACGACCTTCTTAATTGATTTAGTTCTTCCATAATGCGCGATACGCAATTTTCTTTGCTCTTGCATAATTGCAACTTGTTCTCTTCTAGCTGCCGCTATGCTTCCAGGTGCCTCGACTATGAGGGAGCTGGAAGAGCATTTCAACGAACCATTATCGCCAGATTGAGGGATACCTGATGATTTCTTGGACTTCTTCACTACTATTGCACTAGAAGCTTTAATATTCGAGGATTTTGGTGTCACGATGAGCCTGTCAATACTCGAGTTCAAATCATTACTTCTCTTGATAGCTGGCAGTCTTGGAGATTTCAGCTTAGGAGAGACCGGTGTGGTGGCTGTGGCAGTCGATGAGGGCGGCCTCACTTTGGCAGTTGCAGTCTTTTTAAGCGGCGAATTTGGTCTTTCCAATGAAGGGACGCGATTACAGTTGGGTTGAAGAACCCGGCGCTTATTAACACAAGTTGGCGAGGTGCTACCATCATGATTACAATGGTCTTGTGATTTAGACTTTGAGCTACACATCTCTTTGGTGCAACAATCTATTGAAAGAAGGAGACGGCGAGAGAAGGATCGACTCGAAAATGAAAAAGGATAAAGAACTTAATTAAGGATGTATGGATGAATGGTACATATATAAAAGGGATGGGTAGGGACAGAATTGTGGAATTAGTCACATGGAGGGGTTGAGGTCTGCCTGCCATACACAAGGACATGTACCCTCTTGTGAAGGGCACTTTTCTTGGGGGTTTAGAATATTGTGTACATTTATTACTTATATGATTAATCAGGTATAACTCCCACCCCACCCCCAGACCCAATTGCTAGGCTGCTAATGAACCCTATTTCGCTTTACTGCTGTTTCATTGCCAACTCAATTGTTGGAGTGTGGATGAAGGTTTTTGGGGTTCAGAAAAAGACTTTGCTTTGCAGTTGGCTCAAATCCTCTTTCTATCACGTTCTCTGTCTCTCTTTAACTTTTTAAAATGTCTCGAGTAGTTAAGATTTCAGAGTTAATTAGTTGGAACTAATCAAGTAAAAAGTCAGGACAACTCCATAAAACAGCCTTTTGTCTAAATATTAATTAATTGGAGACCATTTTTTTCATAGATATCTTGATCTTGGGTTAGGGTTACAAGATCTTCAACGAAGTCGAACTCGAGACAACTAACTTGGTGACGGCGTGGCTCGTGAGCATATTATTCACTTCTCGCCTCACAATCTTAACTATAATGACACCCTCGATCGCATGAAGTGGTGTTTTTTTGTTTATTGGACAACTACTTCGAGCATCTCGAGTTTACATAATTAACTTTATAATCGGTCCAACGAAGAGGTGGGTTCTTTCTTGGACGGCGGTTAAACAATCTAATTCAATCGTGGCAATGTCAAGACGATGTTAATGGACAATGACTAAACCCAATTTGACATTCTTATTTTATATTTTAAGTAGTTTGGTCTATGTAGTCTGCACGTTCCTCCAGGCTTGGGCATTGAAGGAATCTGCAACGGTCCCATGTGCCATATGCTCTAGCGATCTTTCACTATTAAAGTGTTAATCAATATGCCCCTTTCCCCTGCCTACATCCATTCTCATAAAATTGAGGAATCTTATTCCTTCGCGTCTTCACTAACGAAAAAAACTCCAATTCTTTGTCGATTTAAGTCGTCGAGAATTGCGGACGGGCGAAAAATAAAAGGACACAATCCATTAATTTCACGTATCGAATTTATAACTTAAGTCTAAAAATGTACAAGTTCGTGGACCACGCTCGTTCAATGTCATGTATATGATTTTTAATTTGTTTTGTTATTGTCAAATGTGTGTTTTGTTATTGTCAAATGGGAATTACGGAATTAACCCTTAACTAATATTAGATAAAGATGAAACATCCCATGTGCTTTATATCAACATAATGGAATCATGAATTATTAAGACATGAAGCCGGCAAAACACACGAGACATGTATTCTTATTCATAATCCTAAAAATAACATACTACGCGTGAACAACTATGAAACCATATACGTATGATCAGGGCTGGTCCTTTAATCGTCGAGGCCCGAGACGAAATCCAAAAATTAGGCCCCCAAAATCAACGTAAATGTAAAATTCAACGATATATTATGCAACATATTATTAACTTAAAACTTAAAATTACAACAACAAACAAATATCTCAATCATCTCACAATAATTGAAAAAAATATTTTCCTTTTCCTACTTAAAAAAAGAAAAAAAAAAAGAACGTTTGGGCCAAAATAGACCCTTTGTGGTTTTGGGCATGAGGCACAGGCCTCATTTGCCCGTGCCCAGGATCGGCCATGCGTATGATACAGATTAATGTACAATGATGGATAGGGAACTAGTTTTTTCAATAAAGTGAATAAAAATTTAATTGATGAATTAACTTGTGAATGTTGTTGTAATGTCTTTGTTAACCAAAACAGCATCTTGTAGTTCTTTCACAAAAGTAGAAACTCGTTGAAGTTATTTTTCCGCGAATAGAACTGATGGGTAAGAACAATGGAGTGTTCCATCAATGACTCGCTATGTTACCAGAATATACTAACAAAAAGCGAAGTAAAGTTATTTTTTTCTATTGCTTTCTAGGATGCCTTTTTTTTTTTTTTTTTTTTTTCCTTACGAAGGTATTTTCAATGGTCATTTCTGGTAATGAGCACGATCTCCTCTTTTGAGTGTTGGGATATGTTGTCTACAATTTATTAAAGTAAATAAATTATAATTGATCAGTCATTGTAAATAGTGAATCTCAGTATCACTTGGACGGTGCTTGATAATATTATTCTTTATTTTAGGGTCCGTTTGATTGTAAGGATGAAATTTGGGTGGAAAGAAAACGAATTTCAGATATTTGAATTGCCTAAAATTTGTTTTACTAGGAATTGACAATTAAATGTGTTTGATTGATATAATTTTTCATCTAGAAAATGTTGAAATTTTTTTATCTTTTGGTGTTCATTTGACTTTGTTTTTCATAGAAATTGTCAACTAAAGGGACAAAATTTATTACAATTTGAGATAGAATTTGTTCTAATTACCAAAAAAATAAAAATAAAAATAAAAAGAGTCTGGAAATCCAAATGGTGAGAATTTATTTTCCACAAAACCATGGAATTGGCACGTGTGTGGAGACAAGTAGGAAAACAAATTTCATAGAAATTTTTAGTAATCAAACAACACAAATTGGGTGAAAATGGAAAACGTTTTCCATTCTACATGGAAAATCAAGGATATCAAACATGGCCTTAGTGTCTTAGAGGGCCAACCCGATCGACCCATTTGTGACGTGATTTGTGAATCCACGTGAGGCCCAATATATCCTTTTGGGATGACCTAAGATATGAACAAATTGTTTCCTTTACAATTAGGATAAGCAATCCAAATTTCAAAGACCAAATTCAGTTCCAAGCAAAACTAAAATTTTGCCATTATATAACACATTACAAAGAAGTTATTTGTCTCTTGTTTTGCATATGATGCACATGCTTTTCAAAAAAATTATAGTTTATAAGGACCTTTTAAACTTAGCCCAACATGCTTGTCTTGAAAGTGTCCCTGAAATAATGGGCCTGGGTTAAGAGGCCCAAACAATGGGGAAAATGCATGTCAACTAATAGGCTTTGCAATTGGGCTATTTAACAATTGGACTAATGGCTACCTACACTCACATAATGTGACTAACATAACACAATGCGGAAAGAACACTTTGACTAGGCCTATTCCTGAAAATAAACTAATTTATTGCTTGAGAACGATGTTAGATGTACATTCCAACTGATAGTCCCCTAATAGTGAGTGGAGCCAGCGATTAGAAGTTGTCAAACTAAGTGTACACCAAAGAGCATAGCGAACATTAAATAGAAAGTGAGAAAATTAGAGGAAATCACATTTTAAAGTTTTCATTATTAAAAATAAGGTATTATTTTTCTTATTCACAAATTAGGTATTTTATTTTAATAAATATTTCTAAATATATTTTTAGTATATGTTTCTATTTTGTCTCCAATTCCATTGATCGTGGTAATGTGTTATTTGTTGCAATTAAAAAAAAAAGGAATTCTTACTAGTTCAACATTATTTAGAGAGGAAAAAATATATTTTTTTTTCTTTATTACCATTGTGAGAGGGGATTGTTATTAGATAGGAAGAACATCATGATCTCAATGGTCACACATAAACTACATATGTCACAATTATTGTATTTATTTTTTATTCACACGTGTTATCAAACCACAATTTTGAATTTCACATTAATACAATCAAAATAGTAAAGATGTCAAAATTTCACATGTCATGTAGGTCACAATTGACGCAATTTTGTTAACAATATAAACATAATTGCATTATGTAAAATTATTGATCACTTATTTAATTTATGTACGTGCTTAAATATCGATGGTCACATATAATTTTTGATATGAATATCATACTACTGTTTACAAGGAACAAAATATTACAAGTTATTAAACAATATAAACACACATTTATGAATTTCAAACCCGTCTGTACTGTGACACTGATGATGATGATTTTTTCATGTTGTGACCTGTAGAATTGTGGTTGTTATCGAAAAACATATGGAGAAAATTATGATTCCATCAGAGGAGTCAAAATATGGGAGATAGTAAGTGTGATTAGATTTTTAGGAAAGAAATATAATGAAAAAGAAAAATCAATTATTCTTTAGTAATATATCTTTATTTTATATAAATTCATTATTATTTATCCTCATATTAAAATCTTAGAATCTGATTTGATTGTGAATAATTTTTCAAACTTTATATTTTTGAAAACGTAATATATTAAAATATCGTAATTTCAATTGTTCACGAATTAAATTATACTTTGAGAAGTCCAATGAAGTGCTGAGTTACATTCTGAAACAACAAACTCAACTCTCAACAGAGAGAAGCAAGAGACCCTCAACCCCAATCTGTTTGCTAAATATGCCTCTAAGCGCAACGATGGTGGGAGCCCTGCTGGGACTGGGTACCCAGATGTACTCCAATGCCCTTCGCAAGCTTCCTTACATGCGCCGTAAGCTCCCTCCCCCTCTCTATTTTATCGTTATTGTAGGAACTATATAGGGACTGATCACTGATGTGATTAATTTCCAAGAAATTTGCAGATCCATGGGAGCATTTGCTGGGAATGGGGCTGGGCGCGGTTTTCGCTAATCAGATGGTAAAGTGGGAAGTCAAAGCCCAGGAAGATCTCGACAAGTTACTTCTCAAGGCCAAACAAGCCAATGAACGCCGCTACTTTGGTAACCTATTTGTTTTTCTGTATATTTCTTCGATACTTAGGAGATCATATATATATATATATATATATATACATATACATATATATATATACATATACATATATATATTCAAATTTACAAAAACAAATTTCAAACTTTTAAATGTCTAAATTAAATTTACTCTTCTAGAATTTTTTGATAGAAAATCAACAATTATTCTATTACAATCAATTTGTTTTAGAACTTCTTTTTCAATAGATACTTCTATAAGCAATCCACACATTTGGAAAACAGTCCATCATTTTTATGTAGTCCAACACTTCATTCGCCTTTTTAGTATTTTCCGGCAAACTATTTCTCACAATTTGTAGCTCAGAAAATAACTCCGATTCATCAATGTCAAAATCCATGTCGTGTTTCAAAAATTCTTCGAGCTTATCACACCAACTCTTCAAACAACTATCATCTGCATTCTCCAATTTTTTTAAATCAAACAAAAACCCAAAAGTATTTTCATATTTTTGAAATTGTTCAAATCTTAACCTAAGCGAAGAAAGAGCTTGATCAACTATATACAAAAAATAATCTACTCTAAATGATTCTTCGGCTGAATGTGTTATCTCGTCATTAACATTTTCATCAAAGTGCTTCTTTCTCTGAATAATACGTTTTTCATGAAATGTAGGTTCAACTTCCATTTGATCAGCAATTTCTTTAGCAGTAATTTTGTCAGATTCAAATCCAATTTCTCTATATGTTTCAAAAAATGAAATAAGTGCTTTCATGTGACTAATAACAGTATCAATAGACATATCTTCACTTTGCAACATTTTGCTTAATCTATTAATAGCAGACAATATATTATACCAAATAACTATGCCAAACAAGAACTCAAAATCCATAATGTCAGCAAATAAGCTTTGAGCATCTCTATATGTCTTAGGATCATCACATGTTTCCACCAAGTGTTTTAAAGCGGCTTTTATTTCTAGTGCTTGAAATCTTATTGCTTTAACACTTTCGACTTGACTTTCCCAACGTTTTTGTGATAGTGGCTTAAGCGTCAGACCTTTCACTTTGTCTTGAAAAAATTTTCATCGCTTTGTAGAAGATGAAAACAATATATATATGCATTGTACAATTCCAAAAAAAGATTTAGCTTTTATACAAGAATTTACCATATCACAAAGTGCAAGATTAAGGCTATGACAACTAGATGGTGTGTAAAATGCCCTTGGATTTACTTCTAGTACTCTTTTCTGTAAACTTTTATGCTTCCCTTTCATATTAGAACCGTTATTATAACCTTGACATCTTAAATCACCAATATTAAGTTCAAGTGTTTTCAAAATATCTAATAATTCACCAAACAATCCTTGCCCCGAAGTTTCATCCACCTTAAGGAATCCTAAAAAATACTCCTGTACTTTTACTGGAGTTGCTATGACATCTACATATCGTATTATGAGTGACATTTGTTCTTCATGACTTATATCTGGTGTACAATCAAGTATAACTGAAAAATATTTTGCTTCTCTAACATTTTGAATGATTGCACTTTTGATTTCTCCAGCCAACATGAGTATGAATTCATTTTGAATTTTGTGACTAAGATAATGATTATGAATTTATTTCTCTTGAATACGACGGATGTGTTCCCTCAAAATTGGATCGAACTTTGCAATCACTTCAATTAGACCTAAAAAATTCCCATCATCTTTTTCATAAATTTTCTCATTAGTCCCCCGAAATGCGAGATTATTCTTGCATAGAAAGCCAACAATAGAAATTATCCTCACAAAACTTCTCTCCAATGTTCTCTATCTTTGTTGATTAGATCTTGCATAGCTTTATCAATTGTTAGATTCTGTTGTAATCTCCTTTCCAGTTCAATCTATCTTCTCATGTTATGCATGTGTCCATTACTAGTTTCATGACTTTTAAGCCTGAAACTAAGATTTTTCCAATCATTGATTCCTTCATTAGCTAATTGAACATTGTTTCCTTCTTGCTTAAACAATTTACAACAAAAGCAAAATACTTTATCCAATAAAATTGAGTAGACCAACCATTTTCTATCACTCTTCTCACCATTTGTTAAATGCCGAATATAATATGTAGAAGAGAAATGCCTATTTTCTAAATCTTTTGGAAAAATAAGACCATCCTGCCTAAGGGGGCCTCTTTTCACTAACAAGTCTATCAAGCTTTGATCAATAGTTTTCCAATTTCCCGGATCATTAATGTCGAAATGCAAAGGTACACATTTTTCAATTTCCTCCATATTTTCTTGCTCATGATCCACTGAAATTTCATACTCTCTATTCATATTATCTTCACTTTAAACCTTTTCATTTTCAAATTCTTCATCAACCAAATCTTTCATCGGACTTTCTCTTTTATTATTAATATTACTACCAAGAAACTTGTCCATAGCTCCTACTTGATATTGAATAAACTCTTCAGTTTTTTTTTCTTTTTTCATGTCCAGACAAATACTTTCTAGTAGACAGGTTAAAGCAGTACAACAATTCAACAAAACAAAATCAATACAAAAATACGAGATTAAACTTTAAATTAGTTGAGGAACAATAAAACCTGGTCCATGCCATTTTTCCTTTATTGTGTGTGCATAAGAGATGGCTGCAGCCTCCAAGTTTGCTGATGAGTGATGCCTCCAATAACGCTGCATGGACGGTGGGGGGAAAGAAAAAGTGAGACAAAAATGGAAGATGATATTTTTCACATATGTAATCTATTTGCTAGCCTGCACTTTTGGATTATGCATAAACAATTTGAAAATGAATTGAAAACATTAAGTTTTGAAATTGATTAGTGATTAGCGGATTTTGTTAAAGAAAAATGCAATGGTAGTGAGAGAAGACCCGAGCGTATGCTAATATCTTCAAAATTAAACATTCAAAGAGAGAATTAATTTTATGTTGGGTTTAAAAAAAATTAATTGTAAGTGACTGTTGGAGTGGAATTTGAAGAGATAAAAAAGACTTTTTGTCTTTTAAGAAAAAGAAAAGGGATTTTTGGAAGATAAATTGTCAAATTAATTATATAGAGAGAGAAAGTTATGATTATGATATATTTACACAATAAATACATGTAAGTATTTATAAATTTATACGTTTTTTAAAAAAAAATTGCATTTTTAATTTTTATTAATTTCTTGTGTTCACATATGACAATTCTTTTTTAAATAACTACACTAATATAATTTTCATTTTTCTTTGACTACCCATAATCTTACAGAATTTGGGGGCCCTCGTCAAAGTGGGCCTTAGGCGATCGCTTATATCGCCTATACTTAGGGCCACCACTGGTCTAACGTCTTTTTGACCTAAAGTTTGGTTCTTTTGTCAATTGAGGAGTTATGTTATTGGCTTCTTGCTATCTTCTTCTAAGGATGACGTAATTTGACACCCGATGTGCTTTGGACAAGATTAAAATTTAAGGTTTCAAGATCAAAGATGGCCTTTTATGGTCGCATCGCCCAACTTCTACCATGGACTTGTCCTTATCTTGATGTGTATCTTTTACCCATGATTTAATTTTAGTTGATGAACAGGGAGAAAATGATTAGAAAAAACAGAAACTACAGAAATTTCCCAATAGGCCTGCATTCCCTTATTTATATGGCATTGGCTCTTTATTTGCTGCCTCTTAGTTGAAGGGAAATGCATATATGCATATAGAGAGATGTTGATGGCAGGAAAAAGTTGATGTTGCTAAAGAGAGGGGGAAATACTGCCTTCTCTTCCTCCGATTGAAGAGAAGACAAAATGTGATGGTAATTTCGCAGCTGCTGTGGGGTCCAACAAGGGAAAGGAATGTGGTGATTTTCCAATTGGATACAATAGGTGAGTTCTATTGAGAACCTGTCACTGTGCTCCAGTACTAACGACGTAGAAACCTTGTAGTGATCATTGATTCATTGTAGAGATAGAAGGAAAAAATAGGTAATGTTATTGTTGTTTTTATACTGTGAGGAAGGAGAAAAGGCTAGAACTTATATTATAGATAACGAAGTTTGAAATTAACTCTTTCTTTTCTAATTTAATTAGGCCAGGGGATCTATAGTTCCCAAACTTTAGCCTTTATGACTGTTGGGGGCTAGGGAAACTTTTGCTGATAGTGTGCTCGCAAAATAGTAAGCTGACACAAATTTCATATTTTCTTGTATTTTTTTTTCCCACCTCACTATCTTCTTTCACAAACAGAGATGATTAAGTTCTGTTGGTGTGTGACTGGAATCAGGCAATGGTGAGACTCATGATTGAGACTTCTGTTTTGCATATTATTAGTTTGGGAGTCTGAAAGTAAGCGATTTAGATTTGGGTTTTGTGTTTTTTTTTCCCTCTTTTGTGTCTATCTATCTTATATATAGTTTCTGAGATCCATTGGCTTTGTGAATGTGTATGTGGATATACATGGAGGGGAAAGGCCTGTGGTCTGTAACTGTGCCATAACAAAGAACAAATGAAACTCTCAGACAGCGGAGAAGGTTGACTGCCCCCACCTTTCTGGATTTAGCCCTTTGTTTACATTCTACCTCTTAAGTTTCGTTAATAATACTTTGAAAAGAAATCTGATAGAACCTCAAATTAGTAGTTAGTTCAATTGTCATTTAAGTTGAGGATATAATGGGATTTAGAAGAATAAGTAGTATGGGCAGGCAACTATCTACAAAAATGGGAAGATAGTTTCATTTGGTGATATTCAGAAAATGGGAAATTAGTGTGGGGGAGAGAGTTGAACCTCTCGAAATTTCTCATTTCATTGTATCCATTTCAATATCAATTCTGCTCTCCATTTAGCACAGAAAATCAAATACAGTTTGCTACAATTTTATTATGTTCTTCCATTATAGAAGTAAATCAGCAGGATCTTACCAAAATCTTATTTTGCTCAATCATTCTGTACCTCATGTGGTTAATAAAGTTTTCTCTATCAAAGAGATTGGCCATAGTTGGTCTTACCATCTTAAGTTTTCTGTGTGCTGTAGTTTGTCTGCATCTGGCTCCTTAAAACCTTCCCCTGTAATCCGTCTGATTTATTTCTGACTTTTAATTGCAGATGATGATGAAGACTAAAAGTTAGGTGGAACATGTTGAAACGCATTTGCTTTGGAATTCACTTGTCAAAGAATGTAGCATCCGTGCTAGTTCTTGTTATGGGTTGTAGACAATTGTTTGCCTAATCTATTGTCACCTTTTCTGAGGTTTTAGCACTTCCCTTTCTGTATGATTTACTGCCCACGAGCTCTGCTATGCAGCAATATTTGTTAATGGCAATTTGCATGTTTGAGGTGTATTTTTAAAAATAAAATCCTGTTGCTACAAACCTATTTTGAAAAGGAGATTATAAATATGCATAAAACAGCAAATGCATTGCTAAGTGTTGATCTACTATGCACATTATTTCCTCTGCTTCATTTATATGCATGCTTGTAATGCTTGTCTACTTAATGGACTCCACTGGCATTGTAAAAAATTGCAAATGCATCGGCTTTTTATTCACAAAGGCCCGAGGAAAACGTTAGGGGCGTACACAGTTGCAAGTTTGCTTGTGATAAATGATAGAAATGCATGTGATTCCATATGACAAACTTGCAATGCCTTGTCTTAAGCAATAGCAAAAGGCAATTGTTTATTAAGTTGGAATATGTATAATTAGTATTACAGTTGAATGATTTGTGTTAACCATCTTAATTTTTAACGTTTCATAAACAGATTGCCTGTAAGAACTCAGGCAGTGATATATAGAAGAAACCCGAATGGACAAATAGTTGCCTTGCTATAAAGTTAGCTATTACATACCATTATATCCAACGAAAGTTAAATTTCACCAAAATGCGTAGAAAAAACTGTGGGAGGTAGTGAAGATTAACATTTTCACTCAATTTTACTCGAACAGTGAGAGGGAATCAATAAAAAACCAAGTAATAGGTTGGTAAACACTGGCATATTCCTAGTCGAGATTCTGAAATAACCTTTTCAAATCATGCTTATCAATCATCTGGGCTCATTTTCTCAGACTGAACCATCCTATCGTTAAATACATGTATGAGGAGATCACAAGCGTGCCGTGATGATGGTCTTTCTGCAGGTGCAGTTTTTGTGCACTGCAAGGCTATTTCTAACACTTGGAATGCAGCAGCTTCTTCTTTGGGTAAGAGTGGCTTTAGCAAAGGATCAATTAGCTCCTGACGTTCAGATCCTTGCATTTCCATTCGTGACTCGACCCATCTAACCATGTCTATATCTACACCGAAGCTCCCACTTGTTGGCATTCTTCCACTTACTAGCTCCATCAGCACAATACCCATGCTGTAAACATCACACTTCTCTGTCGCCTTTAAGGAATAAGCATACTCTGGAATTGCAAAATCATGTTAGGAATTTGAAATCAACACTGTTCGTTCAGCTAATTAAAAAATGAATTTATATTACTGACTGACAATTTATAGAGAGCATATGCTTTAGTACCTGGAGCAATGTAGCCATAAGAACCTGCAAACCACAAATTCGACTCAGTACCTAGGGAGTCATAATCATTTGTGAGCGATTTTGCCAGCCCAAAATCTCCCAGGTGTGCCTCCATGTTTGCGTCTAATAACAGATTGCTAGATTTAACATCTCTGTGAATGATCTTGGGCACGCAATCATGGTGAAGATACTCCAGCCCCTGTGCTAATCCCACCGCTATCTTCAATCTTGCTTCCCAGTCTAGGCTCTTCTTCTTCTTCTTATCACTCATTGTTTGCTTATGCAACCAATCCCACAAACTTCCATTCTCCATGTACTCATAGATCAACAAATTGGCGCCTGCTCCTTGATTACTACAATACCCCAACAATCTCACTAGATGCCTGTGCCTTATCCTTCCAAGAGTTCTAATTTCCCTTTCAAAGCTTCTGGCCAACAACAGATCATCTTTCCTTGGTATTCTCTTGATTGCCACTGTTTCTCCTGTGAATAACTCAGCTTTATAGATAGTTCCCGATCCTCCAGATCCAATTATGAACTCATCGCTTAGATTGTTAGTGGCGTTCATGATGTCCACCCATCTAAAATCACGCTTGGCAGCAGCATTGTCGAATAAAGGCCGCCTTTGTGCCTGGGAAGAATGGGAAGAGTAAGCAGAATCCACTTCACTGGCTCTTTTAAGCGCTGCTCGTTTGTGTTTGAAAAGGACGGCAGCTCCAAGTAATAGAAGAACAATTGCAAATGTAGTTGATATTGCAGATATTAGCACCACTGATGAATCACTTGGACCCGATTCCTGATGGGAGGCCTCTAGGTCCTTGCATATTTGAAGAGGACTTCCACAAAGATTCACGTTCCCAGCAAAAGCATCGGCCGGCCAGTGTGCATATAGCTTGTCCAATTTTCCTTGAAGGTGGTTGTAGGAGAAGTTTGCTCTTCCTAAGCTTCTCATCTCACCCACTTGAGGAAGTCCTCCAGTGAGTTGGTTGTGTGATAGATCGAGCATTTCGAGTTTGGACAGTGTTCCAATGGAAGCTGGGATCTTTCCAGAGAGGTTATTGTAACTGAAATCTAGGATGCTTTGCAGATTATGGAGCTGTCCTATCTCATCTGGTATTTGACCACGAAAGCTGTTTCGAGAAAGCCGGAGTTCATAGAGCTTGTTTAATTGACCAATAGTGGGAGGCATAGGACCAGAAAGTTGGTTGCTGTCAAGATTAAGAACATTGAGAGATTCGAGTTTACCAATTTCAGGAGGGAGGGAACCAGTAAGTGAATTCTTACTGAGAGACAGGACCAGAAGCTTCGAGCAATTGAATAATTCGGGAGGAAGAGAACCAGAAAATCGATTGGAATTGAGCTTCAACTCACCCAATAGAGGAAGACTCCCAATCCAAGATGGAATCGGCCCAGAAAGAAGGTTGTTATCGAGATCAAGATGGGTCAATTTCTTGCACAGGGAAAGCTGGGATGGCACCTGTCCAGTAAGAGAATTGCCTGAGAGATCTAATAGAGACAGTTCTTGGATTAAACCTAGTTTCCAAGGGATTTTGCCCGTGAATTGGTTATTCCCTAGCCTTAATCTTTCCAGCGAAGGTGAATTTCCAATCTGATAAGGAATATCTTGATCAAATGCATTGTTTGTGACATCAAAAGACAGAAAAGATCGTGAACTGCAGAGTGGAGCAATGCTACCATTTAGTCTGTTATGCGAAAGATTGACCCTCGTCAGATTTGCAACATTGATAAGCTCATCAGGTAGATTGCCTTCAAGAGAATTATTGTATAGCATTAGCTGCTCCAGAGCTCGAAGATTCCCAAAACTCGCTGGAATGCTGCCCGACAATCGGTTATCCGCCAAATCAAGAATGGTTAGTTGATGGCAGCTGCCCAAACTAGCGGGAACCTCGCCCGAAAGATCATTCTGTCTGAGGTGAATGAAATCCAGCTGCTTCAGCTTTCCAATAGAAATGGGAATCTGCCCTGTAAATTGATTACCAAAGAAATCAATCATTTGCAAACTGGAGCAGTTACCAATCTGTACTGGGATCTCTCCAGATAGTTGATTGTCATAGAGATATATTATCTGAAGATTCCCTAGCATTCCAATCTCTTTAGGTAGATTGCCCCGTAAGTTGTTTTGGTACAATGCCAGTGTCTGCAGATTGGTTAGGTTCGCTATGAGTGGAGATATTGAACCAACCAAAGTGTTATTGTTAAGCATGAGATCAGTCAATTGAATCAACTCGTAAAGTTCTAATGGTATCGACCCATTTAGCGTATTATTGGACAAATCAAGTTGCATCAGTGACCTGCAGTCCCTTAGTTCCACTGGAATTCTACCTGAAAGCTGATTTTGGGCTAGCATCAAGTGTTGCAAACTGGTGGCATTGGAACATATGCTTTTTGGAATTTCACCAGTGAGATTGTTGCTTGATAGTACTAGGTAAACCAGCTGACTCATGCTACCAAATTCTCCAGGAATTGGACCCGTGAGCTTGTTCGCAGACAAGTCTAGATTATGAAGATTAACCAAGTTCGTTAGTGTCTTTGGGACCGAACCTTCAAGTTGATTACCAAGTAGATTGAGATATTCCAGCTCATCGAGTTCACCAAGCTGCGTTGGAAGCTCTCCAGAGAGTGTATTGTTAGCCAGGTTCAGTAATTGAAGATTCTGAAGATCACCCAACTCTGAAGGGATTGATCCACTGAGATTGTTCACTGCAGCTGTGAACACAACAAGGCTAGTGCAGTTACCAATCTCAGGTGGAATTGGACCTTCCAGCTGATTTTGCTGTAAGACTAAATTCTGAATTCGGCCGAGCCTACCAAGTTCTGGCGGTATTCGACCACTGAGATTGCACGAAGCCAATCCAAGAACGACCAACTTTTCGAGATTACCAAAAGTAGCTGGAATTGGCCCTGTAAGACCATTGTCGCCAATTCTAAGAACTTGAAGATTTTTAAAGGAGCCCAGTTGAGTTGGAACGGGACCAGAAAGTTGGTTTGAAAAAAGAAGCAAAGATTCCAAAGATGAAAGGTTCGAAAGAGTAGATGGAATGGGGCCTGAAAGTCTGTTATAAGAAAGATCAAGGTGGAGCAGGTTATGCAAGAGCCCGAGTGAAGGTGATATCGACCCACTGAGTGAAGAATCTGATAGATTTAGACTCACCACTCGACTCTTTGAACACAACACACCGCTCCATGTACAGAATTTTCGATTGTTTTCAGACCAATCTCGCAGCACATTTTGTGGGTCTTGAAGAAAAGATTTTCGCACCTCCAATAGAATATTCATAGTCGTATTTGCATCTAAAATACGCCTGCCTGACGTCGTATATATGCCTGATAATAGAATCAGTACAAAAACAAGAACAAGCTTAAACATTTCCATTTCTTTGGCAAAGTGAGAGAGATTTCACTGAATGATGCTTATGTACGGAGTAGATGAGGAGGTGGGTTTTTCATTTAATAGCTTCTCAAGAACTGGGGTGGCGAGAAGACGCGTGTTTCTGAGCCAGTGCATGTTGCACAGTTCAGATGGAAATGGTGATTTCGATTTTTGGACAGTTGTAGCAGCAGAGCTTTAATTCTCCTCAAAAAGAGTGGAAAAAACAAGAGATAAGGAAATGAATGCTCCACCGATGATTTCTTCCTGTAAGAGATGGAGAGAGAGATTTGTAGAAATGTAGTCAAATGTGAATCGGGTAGCAGCATTAAATGATGTAAAACACAAGTCAAGGCTGGAGGAACCAAGAAGTAGACAAGTTCGAGATACTATTTAATGAATGAATAAAGAAGATAAAGATATTGGATGATTAATAGGAGAAGATATAGTTGTTGAAGGCTGAGAATTGTGGATTTGCTTGTAATGGTGTGTTAGCTCAATCTTCAAGCCGTATTTTTGAAAGTGCACGGTTGGTTTTCCATTCTTTTACGAGCAAATTTCATCCACAATCACTGAACTCGACGAATTATCAATAAGGTTATTGAACTTTGATTTGTCTCAATTAAATCACTCAATTTTAATTCAAGTTTCAAATTTTACCACTCTGCCATCTGCCGTCTCTCAAACTGATGAAAAATAGCAATCATGCCAAAATGGATATTCCGCTTAATTGTTGTGTATTATGTCAACTTACCGCTATGCCACGTCTAAAAGCATTATCATAACCTTCATTTTAATGAGTACTGCATGACAATTTCCATCTGTTTGGAGAAGGGAGTAGTTAGTTATATTTGAATATAAATTGAAGTTTAATGATCTAATTGAGACAAATTAAAATTTTTAATGATTCAAATGAAATTTTTCTAAAAGTTTAATGACCGCGGAGGAAATTTACCCATTCTTTTACCTTCATATCAATATTATACAAAGTCAACCATGCAACAAACTTTATTCCTTTTGGGTGTGCATGATTTCATTGGCTTAACACACATCAATATTCCTTTGTTATTTTAAGGCAAACTCTTATTGTTTTGCATACATTATTTTTGACCATTATTGGGTTTAGCTACCAAATCCTATTGTCCTTTTGCAGGGCATCTACTCTTGTTTAAATGGCTGTACAAAACCTTGTTTCCTACTCCAAACTCCAATTATTTCCTGCCTTTAATCTTATCTTGTGATACCCTATTATTAAATGTTCTTCACCCTCCTACTCCTTTTTTATTATAATTAGATTAACCGTATTCCCTCGCAGAAGTATCCTTTCTCTTCTTCAAACCCTTAAACTTGTTGAGACTAATGAATTATCTGAGGCATCGATGCGTGGATGTGAGACGGGCATATGGATTTG